>NW_017732279.1:542334-573305 GCF_001890085.2 Hipposideros armiger
ATATATATATATATTCTTCATTGTATCTTTTTTTCTCTCCCTGGCTTGTTGGTATCTTCAAGGTTAGATTTTAAATTATTTTCTTACTCAGATATCTCTTCATTAGCTATCTCATTTATCCTCACACCTTCAATTCTGCTCTTCATATAGATGACAACCTAGACAAGTTTAAGATGAGAAAATCAGCATATTATCTGAGAATAATTTACTTCATTGATTGTAAAGATTATTTTTTTGAACAATTCATCCTAAAAGAGGGCAACCTTTCTCTTTTTTGGCTTATAGAACTTTCAAATCTTTATCTCTTTCTCTAATTGTGTTTTGTTTTGTTTGTTTTTTTCTTTCTGATATCTGATTTCATATGCCCAGCTAGCTCATATACTTTTTTAGCCAGTTGTATTTGGCATCCCTCCATCAAGGTCAGCATCATCCCAATATCCTCTTAAAATCAGCCACTGTCTAGTTTTTCTGCCTTCATTATTTTTGCTTTCTCTCCTAGTCATCCAAGGTGAAAATGAGGACTCATCTTTGACCCAGTCCTCTTCATTGTCTTTTTAGCTAGTTATCATTTTTCAACTTTATAATATATATCATAAAATTTTTATTACTTCTTATTCTCAACAGGTATTTATAAACTCTTCTTCACAATTCTATTGTCTTTCAATTGTTTTTCCTTCCCTATTCTCTTACCCTCCATTTTGTTGTGAATATTCCCTTTAGATTTATTTTCTTTAGTAAAACTTCCTATCATTTATTCTGACACTTAAAAACAGTGACTAACCAGCACTGGCTCACAGACATGTGATCTGTACAGTCCCACAAAGTCCCACACTTAGAAGGGCCCTACATCTGGTTTAATGCTCTACTACAGCTGTCTCAAAAATTTTAATAATACGTTAACAAGGGACTGTGCATTTTTACTTTGCACTGGGCCTTGCAAATCAAGTAGACCATCTGGCTTCTAAGGACAATGAATGAATTTGATTCCAGCCTCCCGCCTCCAACTCTAGGCCTTTGATACCTCGTATTTTCCCAGCCCTAATGACTACACTTCTACCAGACTCCTCAGTTAGACGGGCTTGTTAGTTGCATTCCAGATATATTTAGTTCCCATTTTTGTGGTTTATTACCACTCGATATACTGTGAATTCAGCTCCTCAAAATTTTACTCAAAGTTGTTTTGCCATTCTTTCCCCCCCCTTATTTTTATTCTCTGGGTCCCCACACAGTTGAGCTATATCTCACCCCTAAAACCTATAGTGCTATGTTTATTTTTTCTTAGAGAAAAATATTTATAATGTTTCCTTTAATTTTTCTTTGAGTAAATGTCTTTCTATAACAGACAACAAACATCCTGAAGATAAGGATAAGCTCTCTTATTTACGTATCACATATAGTGTTTAATATATACAATATGTGAAATAAGTAATTATTGCATATGTTTAATGTAACCAAATTTACTAATATGTAGTCTATTTAACTGTTTTATGGAAAAAAATATCCTTCAGGACTAATCCTTTTCATATTGTAAATTTTAAAATATATATGGGTATATTTGGCTTTCCTTACTTCCCATATACACAGCTTTTGCTTTTAAATGGAACTGGAAAAGGCAGAAATCCAGGCCACAATAAATTCAGTGGTGAGAAAACTTGAAATATAAAGGAAAAAGGAGCAAAAAGAAACAGAGAGAGAAAAAAATGGGAATGTAAATGCAAACATATCAATTCTGCTGATTAACATGTTCCTTGGTTGTAATCACTGCCTTTTCTGACATTCCAGGAAGGTGATATATCATTTGATGTGCCTGGTCTAGAACAGTAAAAGGAAGATTTAGGAAATAAAGCTGGAGATGATGTAGCCTGCCTCCAGCATTTTGTTTATAAGAGCATCCATTCGTGTTTGCTTGGGCTTGTTGAATAATATCCATTCTGTCCTCAAGGCATAGATCAAACAATAAAATTTTGTTTTATTAATCCTGTCAGGTTTTCCACAGATCCAGAATATCTGGAAACTTCTTAGTGTAAGATGGTTATATTTATCAAAATTTTGTTGAGTATGTCAGTAGTTCTATTATTTTGACTTAATTTTTTTTTACAATGTCAGATAAAGATTAGGTAATGGAGAAAAAGAGAGTGAAGAATTAGAACATAATAAGAACAAAAAAGTGAGAAAATATATTTTCTCACTGGAGTGAAACTCGAATATCATCAAAATTAGTTCAATCATTTAATTTTCCAGTTATCCTCATTCTTTATCCATACTACTTTTTCACACTGTGATTGCTTAAATAAATGCACACTTAATTGTTAGAGAGGAAGAAAAACCACAACAAACTGAAAGCCAAGCTTAAGTTTTTATTATAATTGGTTTAAACTATTCCTATCAAACAAATGTGTTTCTTCTCCCATTTAGAAAATAATATTGGTGTGTGCATAGAATATAGTATCAAACTTAAAAAAGCAAAATAGATTATTTGTGAGGAGGATTAATGTAGGTACATATAAATAGCCTACAAAATCCTCAGTGTTTTTATTTGATTCTTCCAGTCAATTGCTATAACCTTGGTGATGCAAAGAGGGAGATGCAAAAAGCATCCAGTTTCTCAGGTATGCTTAAGCTGTCCCTCTTGGAGATCCTAGAGAAGAAATATTGAGGCATTGGAGAATATTGATCCTAGAAGAGACCATGGAAATCACCTAATTTTTCCTCCAAATTTACTAATAAATGATAAAATATGAATGTATACAGTTTTGTTTTCTACTTTCCAATACTTATACTTCATTTCTGTTTCTTTTTTCTAACGGTCTCTGTATATTCAAGACAATGTAATAATGGTGGTAGTATATATAAATGGATAAATATATATATGTATATATACACACATATATGTGTATGTGTATATATATATATATATATATATATATATATATATATATATGAGTAGTTGTATCAAATGCCATTCCAGCATCTCTTGTGATATTTTTCTCATTTGGTCTACTAACATTACACTAACTGCATAACATTGATTCTGTAGAATTTCAACATGTTCTAAATTTGTTGTGTCCTTATCTCTCTTTTTCTTATGTAACTTAGAAGCCAACAGTTCAAGTTATCTGTCAGCCCATATTTTCATTCCTGCACTTTTGTGAATATTGCCTAATGTCGAAACTCATGATGATGAGCCAACCAACTACTGAGACTCTTAAACCTTGATCTCCTTGGCTTTAATAACGTTTTTACCCATCATTCTTCAGCTATAAGCCTGGATGGTGTTACACAAACAGCACCTCATTTAAAATCTTGATTTATACCCTCTGATTATTTTATCATCTATTAGCCTTCCAGCTCAATATTCCATTCCAGCATTTCTTCAACCTCACCGAGAATCCCTGTTCTCCAACCTCTTACCTTTAACTATTCAGCCTTTTCTCTAGTCCCTAATAACCTAGGTTCTGTTTTTTTCCTAATTCAGCTTAGATTCCATGATCAACAATTATAACAAGTGTATTATAAATGTCATTAAATCTTATATCCCTCCATAATACTTGCCTAGGAAAATGACAACTCTAATAAATTCCAAGTATTTAATTATTGCATGTCTTTTTAAGAGCAGTTGAACATGTTGGGTAGACATGTTGACTGATCACACTTTAAATTTAAGACCATACATTTCAAATGGAAACCTACACTTTCCAACAATTCTATTACATATACCCCAAATATTTGCTACCCTAAATAGTAACTCAATACCTTTTTGTCTATACAACCTTACAACTCATCTTCTCCTCACTCTCCCCTGATGATCTTGCTTCTTACTTCATGTTAAAAAGTAGAGTAAAAAGAAACTGTCTCATCTTCTTAGAAGCCTGCCTGCATGTGAATATTCACCTCCTTCCTTCAATGAATGTTTCTGTTCCTATCTCAGACAACATGCTCTCTCAAATATGCACTTGATCTCATAAACCCTTGCCACTAAATGAATTTGTCCTGAAGTGTTCCCTTTCCTTACATTATGAACATTCCCTCTCTACTATGTTATTCTTGTCAACGTACAGACATGCTGTGAAAGTTCTCATTTTAAAACAAACAATAATCAGAACTCAAAGCAACAAAAACATACTACCCTCATTTTCCTTTTCAGCTTTCCCTTCCATGTTTCCTTATTTCTATCCATTTATTCCAAAAGTTTTTGAAAGATTTCTCTGAGCTCATTTCATTTGTTTCTTTATATCTCATTTTCTCTTTAACTCACTTTTTATCCCAGCAATTCATTGAAACAACTCAGGTTAAGGCCATCAGCATCTTCCATCTCTTCTGAAATCCAGTTTCATGATCTTCATGTAACAATCTCTCTATGAAGCATCTGACACTTTGGATCAACCTCTTCTTGAACGCTTCCTTCACTTGGATTCCATGAAGACATTGTCTCCTACTTGTCTTCCTTTCCTTCTCAGTCCTTTGTTGTTCTTGTTGTCATTGTCATCCATATGCTCTTTTTCTTAATCCCTGAAAGTATCTTTGCCCAGATCTTGTCATCAGCTCTTTCTTCCTCCCTATTTGCACTTTCTTCCGCGGGAATCTACGTTGGTCATTTATGGGCATTAATTCCAACTAGTTGTCAATGGCACAAAAATATAAATATTTAGATTTCCTCTTCACTGAGCTCCAGCTTCACATATTCAGTTGCCAATTTAATAGCTGAAGATTAACAGATTCAACATGAAACACTTGTTTTCTAATCTCAAAGATCTATTTCTCCTACAGTTTTCCCAAACTCAATGAATTTGTCTTTCCATTAAAGTTCACTAAATTTACTCCTTTGCAATAGGTCATTGGAAAATATGTCAAAAATTTGTATTTTGTGGACCCTGAATACTTCTGCCCTTAGATTGCTTTATCATTTACCTTAAATGTAATCAAAACGGAGTAGTAATGCTTCCAACAGTGACATAACCAACAGGGGTCTCTTAATTTAATTTTTACTGAGTAAAATTTCATACTTAGTCTACAAAACCTCTGACAACATATTCTGAACATTAACAAATATAAAATTTAATGAAACTTAGTAAATTTTTTCTTTCAAAAGTCACCAAGGTTTGAAAACATGATTGTGCCACAGGAAATATCTCAATTAAGAAAGAATAACCTGGAAATAGTGTGTTGAATGAATTATGGTAGGAAATGTTGGAGAGAGCCAAATAGTAATAAAGCTACTGAATCCAGTAGTAAGATCACAAAGATCTTTTCAAGGATACGGTAAATGCTCAGTCCCTCACTTGGTTAATATTTTCAAGGATATGGTAAGTGCTCAGTCCCTCACTTGGTTAATATAATAACCATTCACTGAGTTTCTACTATTCACATCAAAGTGTGCTGCTCACGTTGTGCCACCAAGGACTAGGCTTGATGTTTGGCAAAAATGGCACATCCATGTGCAAGAAATTCATTAACTAAGATATGTTAAATGGATCTTTTTCTAATTACTAGAGTACATCAAACTGGGGATGGAGAGGTGTTGAGTGTGTCGGGAGCCTTATGTTTCCCCAGTTTCTGAAATGGAGATGTGCTGGGGTTGGTGATGATGAGATTTTGCCTCCCAGGGTAAGATCTCACCAGGCTGTGGGAAGCAGATTGGGGGCTCAGCAAACACCCTCTTATGCCCCATATGTCATCCTGAAACTCCAGCAAAATTTCATTAATTGTTTGCAAAACTTGTCCTTTTCAAGCCAGAGTACTGGTTCTCATGTCAGATTCTTAAAGACAATTTATTACGCCATCAGCATTATCTAGCTGTATTGCTCATTGGTTACATAATAATGACTAAGCATCCCATACACACCGTTGCATCAGGACTATATAAAGAAGGTCTCTCTGTAGGCTTACATAAGCAGTTATTTACAGGCTTTGAAGCAACTGATCATGGCGTTCCTTGGCAGGGCTCCCCTTAGCTAAGCATTTTAGAAATACACAAATAAACATTTAAAACACAGGTACTAAATTAATGCCCAGCAAAGCAAAGATTGACAAATATGCATAGGAAACAGAACACTATTTTTTGTAGTAAAGCAGATATATTCAAAGCATGTCCATTCTTCTAATGTGGTATGGGGTCAGAAACATAGGCTATGTGTAGAGTAGAAGGAAAAAGTTTATCTCTCGAAAGAAGTAACAATGCAAGTGTTGAGACTACTACTGCTTGTTTAGATTTAAACATATTTCACGTCTAACTTATCTGCAAATCTGAATTAGAAACTCTCACTGAACCTTGATTGTGTGACTATAAAACTGATTTATTAATAGACATACGAATCAATAACTCCTTTTCACAGAAGAACAAATAATATGTGTGAATAGCTGAGTGCCATACTTCATGGAGAATCTCACTGCAAACAGTCATACATCTAGACAGCATTTCTAAGTGCTGGAGTTTGCCATTCAATTATGGAATTAGTTGATATTGTGAAAGATAAAAAAGGAGGAGAATTCTCAATCAAGAATAATCTAATTTCTTCTGTACTTTATATTTAATGAAATCTCTGAAGTACTCAAAACTTGGCAAAATATTTTGCTTCTCTTATTTTTATTTTTGAATAGAAAAAAACATTGTAATAGATATCATTGGTATCATCAATATGAAAGACACTTAGTAGCTTTGTAAAGAAAATTTCCATTTTTCTTGTTAATAAAATTCCAGAAAAGTCTCCACATATATACACAGAAAAGTCTCCTGTGTACCTTCTTTATTTGTCTGTTTGTCTGTCTATGTCTCTAACACACACACACACACACACACACACACACACACACACACACACAGTATAGGAGGAGGCCAGAGACCCTAGCATCCATGTCCTGGCAGACTGAATCGTAGACAGCGTTCCCATGACCGTCTCATGCAGCCTGCTGTGTTAGCATTCTATGGGTTTTCCTGAGGTAGAAACAAATTTGCAACTTTTCACCAGATCTAATTAAAGACTTAAGCTTTGAGATATGGTATTTTTTTTAATGGTAAGTCCATCCATCTATTTCTAGTATGCTTTTTAAAACAGAAAAATGTACGTTTAATTCATTCCAATTCTTTTTCATCAACTAAAAATAGTAGCCACAGCTTTTCTACTTTGACCTATTGATAAATTAAATTATGTAGAAAGAGTCTTTCTATAAAATTACATTAAGTTTATAAAGTGAACTGTGCTTGACCATGGTGTTTTACAGTTGAAGTATCTTTCGAAATTCAGTTTGGTAGGATTTTAGATAAAAATATTTTTATCAACTAAATTTGTTTGGTCTGTAATTTACTGTGTGTGAGTGTATTGTTTTGATGTCAGCATTCTGTTAGCTTCACAAAATTAAAATTCTAATACATAGGTAGTAAATAACCATGGGCTTATCTGTTTGACCTTTAACTTCTTTCACTGAACCCTTCTCTGACTTTAGATATGGATATCAAAAACCATGTTTGTTTTATGTCACTTTGTTCATAATTTTTTGGATTGAGAGAGGTCCATTTAGATCTCTCTCATGAAAATTTAGAAATGGGATTCAAAGACTTAGTCAGTTATCCTGATTTCCTGAAATTAGGGCAAATACACTCAGGAGCTGAGACTGACTTTGAGAGTCTCAGATATAAAGGTAGAAAATACTAATCTTCATTCACATGGTTGCCTAAGTCAAGACAGTATTTTCCAACCTCCCTTGCACTAGATGTGGCTATAGAACAAATTCTGACCACTGAAATGTTTGTCTTGGTTTTAGGACATTATGTGACCCTGTGGCTCCCATGCACCCCAAAGTGTTGAAACATAAAAATACACATAGTGCAGCCTGAACTGCTGAAGACAAAATCAGAGGGTGTATAGAAATCAGAATTTAGAAAGAATCTGGGTCTTTGAATGATTGCCAACTTGGGCTGCTCACTTTGGGATTTTTATATCTGAGGGGGGAAAAATCCTCTTTTTTTCTAAGCTCCTTTACTTTGGGCCTCTTTTTTTAAAAATAGCAGCTTAGCCTTTATCCTAAGTAGGCCAAGGATATGAAGTAGTAAATATTATTAGGTGGAAAGAGAGTAAAAAACCAAGTGAACTGTGATATGCAGAATTATAAAGCGTATGATTCCAAAGTGATAGTTTAAGAGATATAAGTACTAATTTCCATTTTTTCTGTTTCTTATTTAATTTTTGAACCTCAAACTGGAGTGTATTCTAACAGAAATGCTTCCTATGTTTAGGCTCTGTAGGTTATAATAAGTTCCTCTTTTTCATTTAAGCTAGATTGATTTTTCCTTCCAAAAAAAGTCATTACTAACTCAATATTTGATCCAAATCCCAAGATCACAAGTAACCCTCCCCTGAACCATGCCTAGATGAGGAATAAAGAGAATGAAGATAACTCTGTCCTAGCATGTGAAACAGACTCTGTATATGCATTAACCAAGTGATTTTCTACTGCCTTTGGCACCCAAATGATGCACCCTCCTAAAATAAGATTTTAGGAGACTTAGAAGGCAAATATAATCAAATTGTTTTGATTACATTTGTACATAGTAGAAAGGAGTACAATTGAAATCCAAAGTAGAGAGAAAGAGAGAATAGCAGATCAATGCTCTGAAATTACTGAGGTCAAAATGAATTAAGTTGATAATAATTATAATAATAATGGGAGTTTACATGCATGATTCCTGGGAGCCAACTAATTTATATGCATTGTCTTAATTTTTTCAAAAGTTCAAAAAGGTAGATTCTATTATCATTCCTCTGTACATCTGCATAAATGGAGGTCTAGGGTGTTACGGAATTTGCCCAGTGTTAGAGACAGACTTGACTTTTCTTCTGCTTTATGCAACAACTGCTGCACTTTTAACCACTGTACTATACTGGAGACTAACAAGAAATTAACCATGTGTCTTGCTGAATTGAAGTGACTAAATTCTCTCCTATTTGTGTCTGTCGCAAAGGGTGATTCTTGACTGAAAATCAGGGAATTCCTAGAAAAAAATACATTGAGATGGTTATGAGGAGTGGTAGAAACATGAAATAATAGGCACCCACTCACTTTCTGTGACTATGTTGGACTACCCATATAGAATGTGGAGATCAGTCCACATTCTATTATTAAAGCTCATTCTACCATCCTACCTTGTACAAGGCTATTTTATTTTATATTATTTTATTTTTTTTAGCTGAGCCATCTTGCCATCTGTTGGCAGCTCAGTGGCAACTCAGCTCGGGCCAGGCATCGAACTGCTGTTGCTCAGAGCTCTCACTCTTGCACAAGCTCTTAACCAACTAAGCCACTTGGCCAGCCCATACAAGGCTATTTTAAAATGTCCTCTCTGGTCTAGATCATTGTTTTTCATGTAGATCTCTAGACCAAAGTTATTAAGAATCACTAAAAGAAGTTTCCAAATATTATGTGGTTTTTATTACTTAGAAAAACACAAATATTGAAAGCTGCTAAGAGAGTAGATCATAAAAAGTTCTCATCATGAGAAAAAAAAATTGTAATTATGTGAGATGATTGAAATTAACTAAACTTTTTGTGGTAATTTTGTGATATATAAATATATGAAATCATTATGCTGTACACCTTGGACTAATATAATATGCCAATTATATTTCAATAAGACTGGAAAAAGTCCCAAGTATTATTGAACATGAACTTTGCTTAATTCAAACCAAGAGAGCAGAGAAACTTGACTATTCAGACCGTTACTAAGCTAGTTCATAAGTACAAAGGATGTCAATCTAAGCTGGGAACTACCTGCTACAAACCCTGTGGTGTCCTTGTCCCTCTTCATTGAAATTAGACAAACTTGGAAAAGGACATTTGTATCAGTTGTCGGAACCCAGTGCATCCACATTTACTGACCAACAAAATCATCCCCCCAAACAAACAGCTGTGTCACCACAATGAAGCCCATGAGAGTCACGGGCTCCATCACTTTTCATTTGTGTCTCCCTGTAGAATATAAATACCTCAACCATTGATCAAGACATGTTGCTGTTTTATCAGGTTTCTCCATTCCAGCTTTCGAAATGGAAATCATTACTCTAGTTTGGCTGTTTTCCCTTTTCCTGTATTTTGGATACAAGGCACAACAAATATTTGGATAGTGGGAAGCAGTTTATCACAATTCTAAAAATGTATGCAGAAAAAAATAATCTGAAAAGATTGTATAAAACAGATACCCATTATAACCTATATCTTATCTTAATAGGTTTATGGTGTAGGCTGTGTGTGTGTGTGTGTGTGTGTGTGTGTGTGTGTGTGTGTGTATGTGTGAGTGTAATGCATACCAAAGTTTAAATACTTATTTAGATTATGGTGTATGGATGGTGAGTAGTTCACAGCAGGAATGGTTTTAATTCACACTAGGGGAAAAAATGTAGAGTTCAGGGGAGGGATGTAAAGAAACAGGCGAGGAATGACCATATGTGATACAGGAAGTTATACATAGTTACAGGCAGTCACAGGTTGCTGGTGTAACAGAAATAGTGATTCTATCACTATTGCATTTACTACTTATATTACGATATTACGATCTAATTGTAAAATCTAAGAAAAATTTTACTCAACTGATTATAGCCTTCCCTTGAAAATGTTTTTTTAATTTTTATTTTTTGCTTAACTTTCAGGTCAGCACAGTTCCTTGATTTCCTTTTTTTTTTTCTTACTAGTCACTCTTTATCAGTCTTCCTTTTATTTGATTACTGTGTATCCCTTCTATTTTGAGCACCCTGACAACCAGGTTTGTAATATGTTACTCCAGAGGCTGGCCAAGTGGCTCAGTTGGTTAAGCGCGCACTCAAGAGTGCAAGCTCTGAGCAACAGCGGTTCGATTTCCAGCCCGAGCTGAGTTGCCACTGAGCTGCCAACAGGTGGCAGGATGGCTCAGCTAAAAAAGTAAAAATAAAAATAATATATTACTCAATCCCACAAGAATTAACTTTGAAATGGCCCCTGTTTGTTAGTTGTTCATTGGAACCAGAGCTGGACTTTTGGAGCGGCTTTTGGCAATGTGGCTAGTGACAGGCAGAATTTTGAGATGGCCCCAAAGGTTGCCATTCCCTGATGTACATGCCTTGTATAATCCCCGCCTTCTTGAGTGTAGAGTGTGGAAGGATTGAGAATACAATGGTTTCTCTCTGATGATTAGATTGAGTTATATGATAAAGGAGAAGGGATTTGCAGATGTGATTAAGGTTCCTGATTGGTAATTGAAAGGGAGATAATCCTGTGTAGGTCTGGCCCAGTCAGGTGAGTAAGAACAGGGATTTGGCCCTTCCTGAAAGATGAAATTAGAAGAATGAGAGATTGTCTTGCTGGCACTGAAAAATCCAGTTGCCTTTATTTCTGTAGTAGTCACAAGAACTGAATTCTGCCAACAAGCAATACGCATTAATGAGCCCCAGCTGACACTGGTTTCAGTTGGTAAAACTATGGCAGAGGACCCAGTTAACCCATATCCAGGCTCCTGACTTCCGGATACAGTGAAATAATGAATAATTATTTCTTCAAACCACTAAGTTTCTGGTTATTTGTTACATAGCAATGGAAAACTAACCCATTATTTTTGGAGAAGGATACACAACCAAACAGGAGAGATAGAAAGAGGAGGGGGAACGAAGGAGGGGAAGGGAGGGAGGGAAGGGAGGGACGAGAGAGAGAGAGAGAGAGAGAGAGAGAGAGAGAGAGAGAGAGAGAGAGAGAGAGAGAGAGAGANAGACAGAGAGACAGAGAGACAGAGAGACAGAGAGAGAGAATATGTGATCAAAAAGCTGAAAAAAGAGATCAGCTAAACTCAGAGACTCATATAAAAAAAGAGGAAATATATGCTTCCATTTCTGATGGCTTTTTAGTTCCTGATTCTAGATTATCATAAGACCTGATTTTTTTATACCATGTGAAATTCTGACTAGTTCAAGCACAGCCTCCTAAATGAAGCTAGTTTGTATGGGTTTTTGTTACTTGGAATTGAAAGGCCTTAGCTAAGATCTCATAATATTTTTGCTTATAAAAAACAGGATAGAAACAGTGTTTTGCTCCCAATGCTGAAATGATAAAACAGTGCTTCATAAAGTTCATGTGGGGAATGAATACATGTAAACAGAATTCTATCAGTGACTCCATTTATTACGCATATTCTTTCACATGAAGAAGCTGGTTTGATGCTGCCACCAAGTTTTTGTTTGTTTGTTTGTTCATTTGTTTTTTTGGTGCCCAGTAGCTCCCATCCCATCGGGTCCAATCACACCCCTCACATAACCTAACCGTACTACAGTTCTGGCAAATGAAAAAGCTTATGAAAACTTTCTCCATTTCCCATTTGTCTGATTAAAGTATTCAAACACTGAGTTTGGTAGACTCATATTTTGTCCCCAAAGGGACATTAACTGTAGCAGATGATACTTATGCCCAACATATGTCCCTGAGCCCTCGGCTTTATAATCGTGGAACTGCTCTGCCAGACAGATTTATACCCCCCACTCCCCAGCATGGCTGAGTGTTCAGCTCATACACACAGGGCAGACTGGAAGTACTTGAGGTTGATATGTCAGTGACAGATGGGTAATGGTAACTACATATATCAGATCTTTCTTGGGGTAATCCTAAAGCATGTTCCACACTGTCTCCCAAATTTCCCAGTGGAACTGGTCTCTTACTGCCCACAGTGGTAATTAGCTTGATGTTGTATCTTCTGCCTTCCCTCCATTGCCCTACTTCCAAACCCTCTTGTCTTACTCTCCAAAACCTATGCACAACAAGCATTTGTCTCTAGCATTCCACCAAAATTACTCTGGCATATTCAACAATGATTTCTGTATTGCTGGATCTAATGGTTAATTTTTTTAATCATTAGGGAAGTGAAAACTATGTTTATAATACGATACCACTTTGACTTGTCAAAAAATAGAAAACATTGATAATAATCAATATTGAAAACAGTTTAGTCACTCTAACATGGCTGGCAGGAGTTATAACCTTTCTCTGTAAATTTGTCAATAACTACTATTCTAAGTTTGCTAGAGCTCCCGTAACAAAGCCCCACAGACAGGATGGGTCAACAATAAGAATTTATTTTCTCACGGTGCTGGAGGCTAGAATTGTATGATCAGGATGTGAGCAGGTTTGATTTCTTCAGAGGCCCCTTCTCAGCTTGCAGTTGGCTACATTCACGTTATGCCTCACATAGGGGTACCTCAGTCTCTGTATTGCCTGGGTCCTTATCTCCTCTTTTTATGAGGACCCCAGTCATATTGGATGAGACCCTCTCCCCGTATGACCGCATTTTACCTTAATCACCTGCTTTAAGGCCTTATCTCCAAACATTCTGAGAGACTGGAGGTTAGGAATACATGAATTTGGAGGGATACAGCCCATAATAACTATTGAATTTAGAAGTGAACATACCCTTGAACCCAGGGACTCCACAGAAATATATATAGTTTGTGGTTTCCCTGCTTTGGGAACTTGCCCCTGCTCTAAACCATAGCAATCTTTTCTAACTGCTGTTTCAGTAGGGATGGATCTCTGTGCTCTCCTTTAGCCTCTGTGGCTCAAGTCTGGAGATCAGAATATTTCATCTCCTTACCCACAGTTAATTGTTTCCCACCATCTGGATGTACATGACCGAGACTGGACAAACCAGTGCTGTTACTAGACATTTCCAAATTATTTGGGAAAGTTACTGTCTTTCTTTGGATGTTGCCTTGGACAAGTGGATACAGACTTCCCACCATGTTAAAGGAATCTGCCTCAGAATGACACCAAACAGAGAAAAGTAGAAATATGAATAGACAGATGCCTGATGACATTGTTTAATCCATAAATCTAAGAGTTCTTGAATTATATGCACCTTTTGGTTTCCCAATTACTTTAACCAATAAATAGATTTTGTTGCTGAACTACTTGAATTGCATTTTTGTCATGTGCAACCAGAGTCCCAACTAATACACACAGGTACTCAGAATTTTAATACCAAACTGTTCATTGAAATATTCTTTTAAGGTAAAAAGGAAATTATCTGAATTTTTTAAATATGGCAATTATTCAATAAGTTGTGTTATAGCTAGATTGTGGAAGAGGTGAATCTATATGCAATGACATGGAAAAACTACATGTATTAAATAAACTAAGTAATCAAATAAAAGTATTATCCTATTTGCATGTGTATGAATATATACGTAAATGTATAAAGTATGGATATAGTGGTTACTAGGGCAAAGTGGGATTGGGATTGGTATTGAGATGAAGTAAGATTTTCATCATTTATTTTTTATGCTTGCATTTTATTCTTCCTTTTTAAACATTTAATATATATGTTCATCCTTTTCAAATGATACTTTCTGAGCGTTTGAATTACTCCAGTTCACAATGCTAGCGCATATAGTAGATGCACAGGAGGTGTTTATAGATCGATGTATTGAAGGGTGTAGAAGGCAGATTAATTTCCCCCCACCCCCACCCCTCAAGCTGGCCAATGTCCTAACTGTGGAATCTGGGAATATGTTACCCTACATGACAATTTTGATTGCCCTACATGCAGATTTGATTATGGTTAAAGACAATGAGATGGGAGGATTAGGGTGGATTATTCAGGTAAACCCAGTCTAATCACATGGGTTCCTAAAAGCAGAGCCGCTTTCCAAGCTACAAACAACCAAGGAGAAAGCAGCGCGATTAGGACTCCACCCACTGTTGCGGGGTTTGAAGAAAAAGAAAGCGGGGCACGAGCCTAGGTATGTGCATGGTCTCTAGAAGCTGGAGAAACAAACAAGGAAACAGATTATTCCCTAAAGCCACCAGAAAGAAACGATGCCCTGCAGCCTGCAGACATTTTGATTTTGTCCGGCCAGTGTCAGAATTCTCACCTGCAGAACTGCATGAAAATAAAGTTGTATTGACTAAGCCACCAAGTTTGTGGTTATTTGTTAATGCAGCAATAAAAGAATAACAAAAGTGTTCTAGAATTTACTATAAATTGTATCAAAACCTCAGGCGTGATAGTGATACCCGCATCATTTCATTTATTCTATATTTTGTGTAGTTTTTGTATGCCAAACCCTCCTTACATCTCATTATTCTAGAAAATCAGTGTCCACAGAAGAAGCAAGATGAGCTCTGTTCAGTGTGCAGATGAACACACACAAACAAAATGTGGTGGAAAATATAGGCTTTAACTTGGATCTTAAAGTAATTAAATAAGTTACATGCTTGAACTTCAAACTGCAGAACATTTATTTCATCAAGAGGGAGTCAAATAGAAAAATGCCCTAGATTTAAAAATGGAACAAGGCCCAGATGGATTCACTGAAAGGTTGCAATTCTCCTCTAAAAGTGCAGACACAGATTGTTAACTATATATAAGGGAGCCATTCAACAGAAACTAAAAAATGCAAAAAATAACTGTTTCAGCCCAATTCTCTTGTGAGCAGGAAATCGTTCTTTAAGTAACTAAAGTAACATGAGCTGAGGGAGGGCAAAATTAATTTTGCAGCCGCATTTATAATGAATGTAACATTGAAAAGAACAAAAACAAACCAAGGAAGATGGCTTTATAGCAGTTTGAGATCATAAGACTGAAAAATACCTACAGTGACATATCTGTTAAAGTTTCATGTGTAGATATATTAATTAGATGAAGCAGGTGAGAAAGATTAGCAAAAGATGAAAGATAAGGCTTCACTTTTATAGTGAGAGCGTTCAACTAAAGGAATATTAGATGTGATTTTAATAATGATAATATGAAAATTACCATCTACATCCTCAGATAGAGCATGATCAGTGTATACAAGATAAAAAAATCACACATCTTAATTACTGCTGGAATAGGAAGCATAATTAATCAGCAAATTAAATATTTAAAATACATTCATGATACAAGCAGTTGATTTCCTGCTATTTTGCTTTAAACTCTAATATATAATTGGAATGTATAAAGGAACCTGGCTCTGTCATTAGTTACCACTATAAGATACATTACTGTGGATGTTAATAGTTGCTAATTATTATTTATTTACTATTTCATGACATATCATAGAGCTTCAGAAATATGTATTTTACAATTTATTAGCCTTTTGAAATTCCAAGAAATCAAACAAACCCCTTGTCTTCAATGAACTCAGAGGTAACTTAGCTTTTTTTTCTGTTCCCATCTTTCTTACTCATTTTATGTACATAATTTCAACCACTTCCTGTATAACTGTACTCTTATTTTTCAGAACTTGGCTACCTGCTCTCTTATTCTCCTCCCTCCCATTTCCTCATCTTTCCTTCCTCCTCCTCTTTTGCCTTTGAGCAGCGACTGTGTGTTAGACACTACACAAGCCTCGAGGATGCCCAGATGAATAATATCCTACGTGAACCAGCAGTCTTTGCCAAGACAGGTTGATAAAATAAAAATTACAATAGAAAGTTGAAAGTATTATAAGAAAAAATGCTATAGAAACACAGAGGAGACAGAATACCTATGAGAGTCAGGTAAAGCTTGCCAGAGAGGGTGATGTTTGATTTGGGTTTTATTCAACAAGAAAGTTATCAGGTAGTGTGTGTGTGTGTGTGTGTGTGTGTGTGTGTGTGTGTGTGTGTGTGTGTATCTCAGAACCCCGAAGGAACTAGATACCACAAAACAAAAGTGGCTTTTGATAGCTATTGCACTCAAAGTTTTGCTTTCTATTCTGAATGTACAGGGTAGATAAGAATTTTAAGAAATATTCTGACAATTCTTTCCTTTAATGGCTATTTTTTTGGTCTGCTTGTTCCAGTAGAAAGTGAACTTTGGATGCTGCATTCATAGCTGGCAACTTGCGTTGCCTCTCGTTTTGTCTAAAAGTTTTACTTCTGACCTAATATAGTTTAACATTTCCAAATAATTACAATAGGACAAAATTAGGTAATGCATATAAAATACTTCACATAACACTTCACACTTAATCAGCAAAATAACCTATCTTAGATGAAGAAAGTTTAAAGTGGGAAGTAGGAAAGAGATAATGGTTTGAACATTTAGTTTTGAATATTGAACTTCACCATTTCACTGGTTCTTATACCAACAAAAACTTCTATGTTGTTACAAAATATATGATTATATTTCTCCATTATGGTATAAAAACAAAGTATTTTTTCTAGGAGTTTGATTCTAAAGAAAAAATGGAAGAGAAAGGTGGAAAGTTGGGTGAGATAAAATACTGATCAAGATTTTAAAGAAATGATTAAAGAATGTTCATGGATTGAAGGGAGGAAAAGTTTTCTATGAGAGGTTCAATAATTAGAAACCAAACAGATAATTGTTCCAGGAAGATTCAAGAGGAGACAGAAGGTGATGTGATCCAGGAAAAACCTCTTACTGGAAAAGGGGTAAACTTATTCTAAGATGGAAAGGAATTAACTTGTCTCTTAACTTGGGGAATTTACTCTGAAAGATTTATTGAGCTCCTACTACAAGCAAGATACCTAATCTATCTGGGGCTTGATTCGTATTTAAGAGTTCACTTATTAACACAGTGTAATTCTGAAGAGGAGCACGGCTCCAAATAAAGCTTTTAGCTACTCCCACTCAGTTGTGAGTGATTAAGCACCTACACCACATTTCTAGTTGGGGATATTTCTATTTTATATGAAGCTGTGAGTGTTTCATCACATTTCCTTTGAGATTAAGAATAGAGATATCATTCACTTATTTTGGGCAATTACTGATCTCTAAAGTCTTGCACATTTTAGTGTTGCTTTTTAAATTCTTTCCAAAATATTTTCAATTGCCATGAAGAATTATATAGAACTTAAATGGGAATTTAATCAAATTTGTACAGGTGAGAGTACCTGTTCTAGTCTTATTCTACATTATTCCCTCTGAGCTATTTCTCTCATGCTAATAACTTGAATCTAATTTGGGGAAGCTTTTAGGCAAAGTTAACTTCATCATTATTGCATTCCAGGTTTTCTGCCTCCCACCTAGGATCTATGTTCAGTTTTATTGTCTTCTGAAAGCACCTGTTTTTAAATTGTTGAAGTTGAAATTGTACATAAATTATTTCACTTATCCACCATCTGTGTCTTATTATCTGTGCATTAATTCTTAATTTTTGATTACCTGTTAACTTAATTATAATGAAAATTACTGAAAAATAAAAGCAGAACAAGTTCACAAATTCTTCCAATGTGACATTAATGTTTATAATCATACATGTATAAATCTGAGGAATCTGGAGTCTGAAAAAACTCTGAGTAACAAGTAACATCAAATCCTGAGGGTGCCAAAAAAATGTATACAAGGGGGTACTTTGGTCGATGTCGCTCAAGCAGTAGTTCACCGTAATCAGAAGTATCTGGATGCTAATGGTAACCACTTTGAGCCCCTCTTGTAATTGCAAAAGTCAAACATGACTTGTATTCATCGTTTGTTATTGGTATATATTGACTATTACAATTTTAATAGTTTTTTCCTTTATTAAAATGTATATACATTTTTTTGGCACACTCTGTGTAGGTGGATGGAAACAGCCTTTGCAAGACAGTGGTTGCCATCTCATGGCCTGTGACTCAAATCCTGCCACAAATATCATCTGATTATTTTACAGTGTTTTAAAAACATTTGAGTTAAACATTTTGAAATCTGAAGTTAACATGTAATTCTAAAAAATCTAGCTTCTCTTATCAAACTATGAGTTCTAGAAGCAATGGAACCATGTGCCTGCATGGCTAAGATTGTCTGGACCAGGGTTGGAACGTGAGCTGCACCAGTTGCCTTAGTCAGTCCCTAGCTGGCTTGCTTAGGGCTACGGAGGAAGTCCAAGAGGAGGGTAAAAGAACAGATGATGCAAAGCTGTAGTACCTATTGGAAACTTGTTCTTTGTGCTATGCTATGAATAATAATAGGACAGCACTAAACGGTTTTAAG
Organism: Hipposideros armiger; assembly: GCF_001890085.2. Classification (NCBI taxonomy): domain Eukaryota; kingdom Metazoa; phylum Chordata; class Mammalia; order Chiroptera; family Hipposideridae; genus Hipposideros; species Hipposideros armiger. The sequence goes on from NW_017732279.1 coordinate 561,233, forward strand.
GAGGCAAATGGAATGAAGAGATTTTTATTCTGGCTTCTGTGTAGAGAACCAGTTGGGATTGATCAGAGTGGAAGTAGCAAAGCTAGTCAGGAAGCTATTGAAGTGTTTCAGGCATGATATGGTTGTGAGTGACAGTGGAGATGAAAAAAAAAAAAGAATACATTTGTAAAACAAATCAAAGCATGAGTTATCAGTGCCCAGGGGACTGGCTATGTGGGATTTGTGGGAAAGAAGTGAAGAAGGAAACTTTTAGATGATAGGGCTGCTCAATGAGACGGCGAAAACTAGAGGACCAGGTTTATCAAAGTAAAGATCCCATGTGTGGATTTGAAATGATGTGTTTGAGGATCTCATGAGATACACTAGTGTCCAGGCTCTGCCTGGAGGTCCCAACGATAAATGTTAGGGAGTGAAAGAAGAATGGGAGGCCTGGAAGAGAAGGGCAGGCAGGAAAATGAGAAGCAACAATTAGGGAAGTGGGAAAATTGACCAGGAGCACACACAGGAAACTGAGATGAAAAAGCATATCATAAAGGAGGGGATTTTTCAGGCGGCGAATGCAGAGTGACTGAAAATGTTCATTGTATGTAGGGACAGGGAGGTTATTGCGCAAAGGGCCTTTCTGTGGATTTTGAAAAAAATGCACCAATATTGTGTATATACATATATGTGTGCATGTGTATCCATAAACAATGTACTTTATAATTAATTTAACTGAAACATAAAACAAACTTCGTAGTTTATACTTATAAGGTTCTGATATGAGTTTTGAGTTTATTGCTCAATAAGAAATAATAAAAATATAACTTAACCTAAATTTTGTTCTGACTTTATCTTTTGTTTTGATTCCAGGTAACAAAATTAAATGGATCATAAAATTCATTTATTAAAATACTGCTTTTTTATCTCAAGTAGAATCCTTACATATTTATTTTCTTGCCCATCTATCACTTTTTTTTTTTAAGATTTTTATTGGGAAATTGGGGGGATGGGAACAGTGCTGGAGGATTGGGGAAGGGGAACAGACAAGTTGCTGTCTTTTTGTTCTTCAATCAAGTTGTGGAGGACGTTGCTTCACTGGCCCAAGTTGGCACCATCATTGCGCTCTTCCCAGGCGAGGCAGATCAGTCGCCGGCTTCTGGAAGGCCGCTCACTGCGGCTGCTGGCCGCTCACGCTGGCTGCTGGCTACACACGGTAGCCCATGGCAACCCACTGCCACAGGGGCTGCAGCCTACGCCGTCGCCAGCGACTCACGGCAGCCCAGCTCCAGGTTGAGCTGTTGTTCAGCATCTTAGCTGTAGAGGGCAGTGTCACTGGCCCTCATATGTGGGATCCGAACCGGGGCCCTCTGGCATCCCAAGCGAGTTCTTAACCATCGCGCCACTCGGCCGGCCCCATCTATCACTTTTTATCTCGTTTGTCCTACCCCAGTTTTTACCTGTAACTTACAGGTGTCTAATGTATGTCTTAACACCACTTATATGTCTCAATTTTCTTAAAAAATAATATGCATCATGATCTTATATCTATAAAATTATATTAATGGCCCTATAATTATGTTTTATCTTTTTCTCTTCATATTAGCCATTGGTCGATCTTAGATCCATGTTAATATATGTAGATGCAACATACCTGAACCACTGTAGGATATCACAATTTATTTGTCCATTCATTTATTGCTGAACAGTTAGATTATTTTCCTTTCTTTGCTATTACAAAATACATACATGCACACACATGTGCACACACACAGAGTCATGAACAACATACATGTCTCCTTTATGTATTTGGTTTTTTATATTAAATTAATTGGGGTGACATTGGATAATAAAATTATATAGGTTTCAAGTGTACAATTTCATAATACATCATTATAGATTGCATGGTGTGTTCATACCGGTCCTGGCTTGTAGAACATTGAATAATTTAAGGTTCACTAAATACTTACAAAATTATTTCCCACATGAAAATAATTATTATTTCCAGAATGGCTGCATCAATTTTCATAAGCTTTCCTGTGCTAAGGCCTGAGGACCTTTATTATAACTTGTAGGTTGTTTTATATCCAGAATTTCTTAAGGCTTACTTTAACTGCCAAGTCTTTCTTATAAGATTTCTCAGTAAATGTGTTTCCACTGATACACTCTGAAAAAAAAATCAGATATTGTACACTCAGTTCTTATTATTAATTTATTTTAGTTTTAGCTTTCGTGTTTTTTTAATGTAAACATTTTGTTCTGGTCAACACCTCTGTATGTTATGTAGTGAGGGGAACTGTTTCTCATGATGCTGTTCTCTGAAAATGGATTGGAAGAAGAAGAGCATGTATATTCTTCATACAAAGGGAAACAAAAAAGATTGGTGGATGTTTTAACTGAACCATTTCATTGCTTTTTTTTTTTATGTCCTAAGTGCTCACTTTGAAGGAAGACAGGCATAAAATATCCCTCAAAGCTCTTGATTCTAGAATGTACTTTGTAGTGTCTGATGAGAAAATATTATATACTAAAGAGTATTCTGAGATTGATTTGCCTTCACTAACATTTTTACATATTTACAATTGAACAGTAACAACAACATAACCACAGATGGAAAATGAAAATTGAGTTGATTTACATTGGTTTCAGTAACTTCAGAGAAATATTTGTTGGATGAAAGTATCTCCTTTTTATCTTTCAGGGGAGAGAATGCTTTTCCAGTTGTTTCCCTCAAATTTTAACAGTATAGAGTAATGCATAAAAGACATCAAGTTAAGATGCAGAAAGGAACAGCTTTGGCCAATTTTCCCTCTCAGCTCTTATTGAAATGACTAATAGGATATTTAAATGTGAAAAAAAAATACTGCAACTCTGCTGAAAATTAGGACAGGAAGTTACCCACATGTAGGGAATAATAAAGAATTAGTACTAGATATAGTGCATATTAAACTAGACTTGAGGAAGTCACCAAGGAACACCTTACACCTGCTTCTTTTCCCAGGAAACAGTACTGTTCCAGGGAAATTACTAGAGAACACCTAAACAGAAGCCAATTAAACATTAATGATTTGTAGTGAGATATGGAAGCAAAGAAAGCTTTGAGTCATATGGGAGCTTATGATTTGGGCTTCATTTTTCCCCTAATACAATGCAGTCTTTGGAAACAGTGATGGTATAATTTGGTCAGTGGCTAAAATAAACAGAAAGGCAGCCAGGAGTAGAGCTGGTAACAGGTGTGGCTGGAGGCGGTAATAGAAAAGATGTGTAGCCAAACCACAAGGTTGCCTGGTCGGGTCTGCCCAGACAGAAGGATGAACGTCATAAACTGAGCACCTTTGCTGCAGAGTCACCACTCCCAAAGAAGGAAAGACACGGGCATGAGGTTCCTCTGTTAGGTTACTCTAGGTTTTTCCCCCACCAACCTCAGTCAGGTAGCTTGATCTTTGAACTGATAATGCAATTTTATATCAACCACCTCTCCAGCTCAATATTTCTGTTTTGGATGGACCTAGGTGAGATTTATCTAATAAGATGAGAAAAAGCAGTCTTTGGCTCTGACATCTGATTTAATGACATAAAGAAGTAGAGATGCTATTTAGTATAGCAGCAGATAAGCTACATGAAATTAAGATGTTTTTGCTTTTTCCTTGTTCTAGGTGTCATATCAGTCTGGACATAAAGGTTTATTTTTAAATCTTAGAGAATAAACTTTTGGGGGAGGGTTCAGAATTTCTTGACATTTAAAGAAAATACATTAATTCAAATACTGATCAAAAGATGGTTCAAGGGTAATAGATTAGCTTACTTGCCTCACCAGTAGGAAAAACATATACCCCAATCTTCTAACTTCTTCAGAATCAAACAGATCCAAGCATCTTCTTTATTTGGGAATTTTCAAAAAAGACCTCCTATTTTACCAGTTCTGGTAAAATAGCTCTGAAGGTTCAAAGTGAATTGATACATTTGAACCCATCCTTGGGATCACAAGGAAAGATACATTGTGTCTGGTTCTCTGTGACATAATCCCACGAACTGAATGTGTGTTATTCTTTGTTGCTAGTAGAGGCTGGTCTTCTCAGGGGCTAACAATGCTGAATATGCAGTTTCCTACTCTTCTTTGTTATTAATGCATGTAAAGGGACCAAATTCTGACCAATGGGGCCTTTTCTGGGCAACTTACGGGAAATGCTTCCCTCTGTAATGAAAAGGTATTCATCACAGTGCCTCCTTCCTTGTGGTGAGATGCAGCCGTTCCTACATGTGGGGCTCAGCACTGTAGCGGTCATCTTATGTGCAAGTGGGGACGCATCACCAGCGCACCGAAGATGGCAGAGCACCTGTCTGCTTGATGTATGACTGAGCGTCTGCACACCTCTGGAACATCTCTGCCCTGTTCTTTTTGTTACATGATACAGGACATAACTCTTCATGTGCCAGTTTTCTGGCCTCTAATGATCCCCTGCCCTGATGTTCATGCTGGAGAAGATAAATTGTTTTAGTTTTCAATATCTTCCAAATGCATCTTCGCTGTTATCCTAAACGTCCTGTTTATCAGTTACTGATTTCCCAGTTTTGAGTTCTTAGTTCTGTCCTCAGGAATAGGGATATATATATATAATGTATATATATGAAATTCTAATAATCAGAAAAAATTGATAGAAGTAAAAAATAAGAGGGGGAAGAAATATTAACACAAACATTTATACCATAGATCACATTTTGTTTAACTCAAATTTAGTCTTCTTATTTTTTAAAGCTACAAATCTGGACAATTTCCTCAATTATAGCCAGGGAAAGTCAGGGGAAGCTATTCCACTGTAAGTTTTCAGAATGGTAACTGTCAGCTTTCATGAACCTATATGTATTGGTTCACGAAACGTTTGAAACAGGGCTCATCAAACTATGCCTGTGATGCAGATTCTAACAACAATATACCAGAGGATGAGAAGAAGCAGGACAACTTATTCACTCAGCACAAATGATATTCCTAAATAGATCTTTTTAGTATTAATATTATTAAACAGAGAAAGAAAAAAAAAACCTTACTTTTAGCCTATGAAAAGATTCTACAATGACAAAAAAGAAACAGAAGATGGTCATACCATTCAAGGATAAGACAAAAAGAAGCTTTGAAAAGAAATTTGCTATAAGAAAAAGAATAAATGTTAGAATATATCTGTCTGTGCTTTCAATATAATTCAATATAACTTGAATTCTCTGTAACAAGAGATGAAATGTGAAATGATAAGACAAAAGACATATGACAAAAGTTCTGGCTGGGAGTCAGATTGAAATAAAACAGAGATGGATGAGATTGGGAAATATTAAAATTAAATTCAATACAGCATCAAGGAGAAAAAAATCCGTATTTTTTAGGAAAAGAAAATAACAGAGTTGATGTTGTAGAAAGTGATGTGAGGGAAAAACATGTCCCAGAATAGGGAGGATGGGGCAAAAGAATGAAACCTACAAGTGGAGAGGTTCTGTATGGAGCACCAAGAACAGAATTAAACCTAGATATAATTGGTGCACCCTAGAAAGTCCTCAGAGCACAATGGGATGGAAACTATAGTAAAAAAATACAATAGAAAAAGTCAAAGATTGAAAGGGTTGAACAGTGTTCCCGGAAAGATTAATGAAAGTATACCACTGTCCATATAAATTATGGTGACTTTCTTTAAACTTTCAGAAATATGGAAATAATTCTATGAAAATCTAAGCAGAAAGTTGTATGGTTGAAGGACTTGAATTGATGCTAAGTAGAAAAAGGAGAAATATATATTTGATATGAATATATATATATATGTATATATATATATATTTTTTAAAACAAGATAATAAATTTAAAAATCCAGAAAATATTTACCTCAAGGTGTGGGGATGAGACAGGAGATGAAAACATGAGTTTATTCAATGGTTCTGGTGATGTTCTAATTCTCCTGGTGAATTCTTGGATTACTAAGGTTCATTGTATTGTGCTTTATTACTTTCATATGTATCACATGCATTTGATGCATAATTATATGCATCAAAAATTCACTTGTTGGCTATAACCTCTTATCCTTTCTAGCATTTTTAAACGTATTCTTGTATGTCCTTGAAATTATACAAATCTTCATTTTCTGGGCCATTTACATTCTCCTTCTCAACTGGTTTCCTTCTATCTTCAACTTCTTTATCTAATATATCGCATTATTTTTAATTACACCACGTTTTTATCAATATTATCTATTTCCTCTGGTTTCCCTCTTGCATCAACTGAAGTGATCATTACATGCTGACTTCCTGCAAAAGAACAATATAGCTCCTCTTCTTGTCTTCTCAGTCACAAGGAAACACCACCATCCATCTACCCAGCTGCTCACATCATTCTTTCTTCCTTTTAGTCTTTCAATTTCCCCCATCTTCACGTTCATAGCACTGGTGTAGCACTCCAACATATGCTGTATAGATTACTGCCACATTTCTCTAATACAACATTCACTCTTAAGCAAAATCACATGGTCCAAGGTACAGTGAAAGAGACCTTTCAAAAGTGCACTTGTAAATTTTCTTACCTCCTCCAATAGCACCTTAGTGTTATATGATAACATAATTATGAGGGAATATTAAATAATAATTTAAAATGTTTTGTAAGGCTATAAAATGATATTTTAACATACTTGCAGTTAAATGCACAAGTTTATATAATTTGATTTTAGTTTTGTAAAAATAATGTTTATGCACACATGTAAATCTATTATCCATCTGCCTACCTACCTAGGCCTATTTCTATTTCTTTTACCATATCCACCATCCCTCTATCTATACACCTTAGAGAAAATACTTTGAAAAACACATCAAAATTTTAAGTGTTTGTCATGAATTAAGGAGTTATGAGCTATTTTTCTTATTTGCATGTTTCTGTACTTTCCAAATGATCTACAATTCATGGCTGTGTTTTCCTTTTTTTTTATAATACATATATATTGACATAATAAGAAAAATAAGTTAAAAAGATAAATAATGTATGATTTCCCCTTTTAATCCCCTAGTTGATAATGAATTTTCCTATTTTTCTTCAAAAACAACTAAAAAACTGAGAGAAAAATATACCAATATTATAGCCTATGAAATTCTGTCTGATTTAATCCTGCTTCTTTGTACCAAGCAAATATCAGCTAACTTCACTTTGCCAGATGTGAGGCATTTATCCATGAATGTTTGCTCATTTGACAATATTAGCTCTGGCTTAAGTCAAATGTTACATATAGGGGAAGGGGGAAAACATTGATATTTAAAGCATCCTCACCTATATGTGCCATTCACACACACACACACACACACAATTTTCTCTGCATCTGTTTTATTTTTTAAATTACATTTATTAGGGTTCCATCGGCTAATAAAATTATATAAGCTTCCAGCACTTTCCTCCCTGCTTCCTCTCCAAATAGAATTTTGAGGGTCTTCCTTGCAAATTATTCCATACAAATCCTATTACAGTATGTAGTGTGACCAAACACCAGATTTCTAGAATAGAGTTTAATGATCGCCACTAAGAGATGAGAACACTAAATTTGAGTGTTTTCCCTCTCACATCTCTGTACCACTCCCACCCTGCCCCACCTGGCAAAGTTAAAAATGTATCTCATGGTCAAATAGAGCTTCCAGCATTCTTTTAATTGGCATTCTTAATAAGTGGTGGGGTTCCACTGTTTTCATCTGTTTTAGCCATACCTATGCCATGCCCTTTCTTTCTGCACATAGTCAGACAAAGTACACACTGTGTGCCAAACACTGTTATTGGTCCTGCAAATGTCATGCTCAATAAGAGAGAGCCCCAGCCCTCGAGCTCTCATTCATGTTTCCCTAACATAAGACCACTAGCTTATCTAGAGCAACAGCTTATATCCATGCCTATAAATTCATTATTTAATTAAGCCTTGCATTGCACATGACTCATGGAGAAAATGCATTTCTCTCTTCTCTTGAAGATTTTTAAAGAAAATTTAAGATGGCCACTCCAAGTTGATTTCCTTCAACAGAAAATGTACATTCATGTGCCTGCTCTCTTTAACATAAATTTCCACAAGAATGCTTTAAGATACATGGTATAAATCACATTTTAATTTGAGTACGACATGTGCCTATATAGTCCAAAGATTTCCTATCACCATAAGGAGAATTTGGGTATTCATCATTTTAACTATGTTCTTACACACAGCTGTAAGGTACTAGAAAGACTGTAGATGAAATTAAATCTGAAACAGGGGCTTTGTTCTGACAATAGTATTCTATTCACTGGTTGGAAGGACAATCAAATATGCACTTTGAGATCAGACCCAGGTTTGAATACCTCTTCTGGCAATTACTAGTGCTATTACCTCTGATAAGTTACTTTATTTTAAGAGGAAAAATTGAGGGTTGCTAGTTGGGAGAGGGTGGGGATGAAGGAGAAGGGGAAGGGACGAAACAATATAAATTGGTAACTACAATATGGCCCCAGGGATAGAAAAGACAGCCTGGGGAATATAATCAATAAGGTTGTAAATATTTTTTAGGGGGCCAGATGGACTCATGTCTTGTTAGGGAGACCACTTCATAGACGGTGGTCTGACCACCGCACTGTATTTCTGAAGCTGATGTTGAATAATATTGTATGCCAATTATAATTATATATACAGATAGTCACGGGATGTGAAGTAGAGTGTGGGAATGGAGTCAATGGAATTGTAATAGATAAGTATGATATCAGGGGTGGGAGGGCAGTAGATGGGGGAGAGGGGTTGTTTCTTTTGAAGGGTGTAAAGGATAACTATTACATTGTTCTGTGCACCTGAAACTAATAAAAAAAATCACTTTCCAGGTTTTTGAGAAGTATTAAGTTACTACCATGTAAAAATGAAAGAACTCAATAAATGATAATTTCCTTCTTTGTTTCTATAAATAATGTGGGCAGTTAAGAGGGGCTTACACTAATGCTTAAGAGGCTGGAAACTAGAGTCCTTTCTGGGCTCAAATTTTACCCCCATAACTGTGATACTTTGGAGTCCTAATTTATAAACCCTTTTACTCTTAGAGATGGTGGAAAGATTGAATGAGTTTTGATATATAAAGAACAGTGGCTGGAATGTACTTAGTACTTTACTATTACTATTATTATTATTATTATTATTATTACTATTACTACTATTATGTTTAATGAATAGCAGGAGCCTTCTTCACCCAGAGGTAATATCGGTAATGCTATGTCTGTAAATTTCGTAAGATATGTCGAAGAAAACAAGACTTTCTAGTTCCTATGCTAAAGGAGATTAAGAAATCAATCAATATTTGTACATGATCAACACCCTTATTCAATCTTAGTACTTGTTTTCACTTGGGGAGCTCACAAGAAAACCCAACCATCTTGTAATTACACAGAGGGAATTAATTTTTCTGGTACAAAAACAACAACAGCATAATCCAAACCAGCAAAAACAGTCACTGCTTCTTTTAGCCTTTAGCTCAATATATCTCCCCATTGTGGAATTTCTGTAGGTGTGTATTCAAGGCATTTCAATTTAGTTTGCTTCAGTTCGTTATTAGCTCAGTTATCTCTCGCTCTTCTCGTTCTCTCTCTTCTCTCCATCTCTTTTTACTCCTAAGGAGACTATGAAGAGCCTATGGAGCAGTGTCTTCCCTGAAAGTTACATCACACTCTGCCACCTCCGATAAGTTACTTACTCTATAGCCTCTGATAATTTATAACCTCCGATAGCCTTTAATGAAGACTTAAGTTAGATAATTTTGCCAGATATCTTCTTTTTTCTTTAACAAATCTTTAAGAAAATATCTTGATGTTATTATTTTAGATACCAATGGGAAAATATCTCTGTAAAATTATTTATTTTCTAGTCTCATTTTGAAAAATAGAAATGCAAAAACACGTGAAAATGTAACATATTACATTGTGTATGTATATTATGTGTATGTTATATATGTGTATGTGTGAGTATATATATTATACATAATATTATATATATATAATATTGAATGAATAATCTTTAATATTTTTTTCTATTCTCTATATTTTAAGAGCTGCTTTACTAGTTAAGTGTATTTTCTAAGTAAAAACACACATTGTCTGGATATGAATGATGGTATTTGTAATGTCTTAAACGTGGAAATTAGTTGTGAACACTCATGGTTGCATGCCTGCACACCTACACACATGCATTTTTACAGTGCATTTCTTACTCCAAACTAACATCCATCCATGTCGAACTCCTGGTTATATAAGGTGAGAGGAATGAGATTGCTCATTGCAACCTTGGCAATAGAAGCACACACTCTGAGGACTTCAGGAAAGCTTTTTACTCAGCTCTCCTCCCTCCAGAGTTTACATTTTCTGTTTTATCTCTGATTGAGTTTAGTGACAAGCACACATTGAAAGTCTGTGAGAAATGCCATGGGGGCTGCTCAACAGCATTCAGATGCAGAGCTGGCATTTGAGTCCCCAACATCTGATCAGCCTTTTTTACATTAGAAATCTTAATCAGGTGAACTCACAGGGTTGCTGGGAGCAAGGCCATCCACATATCTATTTTCACCAGTAAAAAATGCATCCTATTTTTGAATCAAATCTAAAGGTTAGGCACCTGAATAGTTTTTATTTGATTGGCATGCCTGAGGTAGTAAGATGGCTAGCTCTTTGAAACAATATGTAGAATTTATATTTTTCTACAATTGTTCTACTACATGGATTCGTTTTATATATTATATTTTTGCTACAGTCTTCTACTCTGTGATTCTGGTCAATTTACTCTACACCAACTGGTGAGCATGTTTCAAATTATACTGTTGTGATATTTGTTTGGCATTTTATAAGAGAAAAATTAAGCAGTTGACTAAGATCTGTAATCAACAGCCAAGCTTTATAATTAATACTCTGTGCATGAAGTGGGTTCACATTTGATTATATGTAATTTAATTGAAATGTTGCAGCAATCCTTCTACCATTAAATATTTCTAGAATTCTAAGTCTACCTGAGCTGCATAACATTAAGAACAACACAGATATTTTCACTTGTATGTGTGTAAATACAATGTAATTCATTCAGTAGTGTGAAATTAGTAAGGTACAAGAAATGATTATAAAAGCAAATGACTGAATTGGAAAAGTAATAAAAATGTAATCACTGAGGCCATGAGGAAAGGTACTTTGCAGTGTTAGCACTCTGGATTGCTGTTAAAATATTAAATAATGCCATTTTGCATGATGTTTTTAAATTCACATAAAACAAGTGGTTTAAATTTGAAATATTTGCAAGTACAAAGAATTAACCTCACCCTCCAGACAAGATGTTTAAGGTTAAATATAATAGAATCATAAATCTTCTGTAAGTCTTATTAAAGGAGAAATATCTGCAGTATCTGAGTTAGATTTCTTTCAACCAAAAACTCCCATTCTGAAATGCTAGCATTCTGACATGGTGACAAATTGCTGGAACAAATGCTAAATAGTTAAATGGACAGGTGATGGATGGCCTCATAAGCCTTGCAGGGCAGCCTGTGTAAGATACTAATTGGTTCTGTGGAACTGGTTTTAGTCAATAAATTCACTTGAGAGATTTTTTTTTTGTGTTAGACATCTTTAAAGAATGCAGTGCTGTAGGTGACAAACCAGTTGCAACATATTAGGCCACCAACAACTTTATTATACCCACAGTGCATGCTATCTCTTTCTTAGATATAGCCTGTACTCAAACACTAAGTATTCATTATTAAGCCAGATGGTGAGACTTTTTACAGGTTCTCAATTTTATCATTTGACTTTTGAGACTACCTATTTTTTTCACTCCAAAAGATTCCTTCATTTTTATTTCTTCCAGGAAGCATCTCAACTTTGGATTTTTTCCAAATAAAATTTAAGTGATAAAGTTGTGTTTTATTATTATTATTATTATTATTATTATTATTATTATTATTATTATTATCTTATGGGATCAAAATACAAAGAATAATTTTTCTTCCAATATATGTGAAATATTAGCAGATATAACATTTTTTAAGACAAGTTGATTTTCTTTTCCACTTGAAAATAATAAAATTGTGTCATGTTTATCAAATT
>NW_017732279.1:573330-589891 GCF_001890085.2 Hipposideros armiger
GGAAGGAAGGAAGGAAGGAAGGAAGGAAGAAGGAAGGAAGGAAGGAAGGAAGGAAGGAAGGAAGGAAGGAAGGAAGGAAAGAAGGAAGGAAAGAATGAAGGATAGGAGGGAGGAAGAGAAGGAGGGAGGGAGGGAGGGAGAAAAGGAATAAGGACCTGTTGGCTGTGGCCTTAGAAAGTCACCAAGAAACTAAGACTATACTTTCTTAGCTTAAGAGAGATAAATACCAACAAACCAATCTCTTCATTCTTTGCAATGACCTGGGAACTTTTTGTACAATAACAGAGAATATCAGTTACCAATTCCAGTACTTCACTGGGGAAGGCAAGATTTCTTGAATCACAAACTGTGTTCCCATTTTCAAAATATCCCAGACAATGTTTCCTTCAAGACTGAGCTAGGACTATGAATCGGAATAATTCTTCTGCCCACAAATATCCCATCTCTACACAAAAAAGAAATGAGACACTGTGTGGATGACAAGGAAACACCCTCTGGAGATGGATTACCTCCGTTTAAGCTTAACTAGAGAATTTACTACTGTGTGACCCTGAGCAAGTTACTTTAATCTCTTTGTGCCTCAGTTTTCTCATCTGTAAAATTGGTATAAATTAGTACTAGATTCATAAGTTTGTCATTGATTTATGTATAAATCACATATACTAGTTTATGTCACTGGTAAAAATCTAATACATTTTTGTTAACATTGAAACATGTGAGATTTAGCTATCAAGCCAATAAAATTTAAGAAAGAGGTGAAATAGACTATTAAAGTATCATCTTTGTGTTGTTTTTAAAGAAACTAAAGTCATTATGGCTGTTGATTACAATCAGAAATATAAAAGAAAAGAGCCTATATAAAGGTCGTGCTAATTTTTGTCTAACAATGGAGCTTTACCTCTACATGAATCTGACAGATAGTGTCTTACATTACAATGTTTTTCATGAATTTAACAAATTAGCATGAACATCACAATGCTTAACTATTAGAAAGAGGGTTATTTTATATTTTAAAAAATGTTATGCTTCATCGGGGACATCTAAGAAACAAAGAATCATAAATAAAATGACAATATACCAAAAAAGAGGGCAACAAAATTTTAAAAAGAAACAAAAAAAAATTGGTAAAAATGAAGCACTTAGAAACTTCACTTCAGCGGGAGCCTGAGATTATATTATTAATATATTAAATTTAGATGTTATACAAATATCCCCAACTTTGTATCTTATAGCCTTTATATAATTGTATAATTCAGATTCTCCTCTCTGTATTACAACCCTGTCAAATGCAATTATTTTTTAAATAGCTTTATTGAAGTATAATTGATATATACAAAATTTCATGTCAGGTATACTTTTTGATGTTTTTATATGCAAACATCCATGAAACCATCATCAAAATCAAGATAGTAACATGCTCTACACCTTCCTTGTAATTCTGTCTTGCTCCACCTCGCCTCCTCCCCCAGGTAACCACTTATCTTCTTTGTCACCATAGATTAGTTTGCATTTTCTAGAGTTTTTTATTACCAGAATCATTAACTATGTACTCATTTTTCCTCTGACTTCTTTCACTCAGCATAATTAATACGAGATTTATCTTGTACATAGCAATAGTTCATTCGGGTTTATGGCAGGTAGTATTCCATCGCGTGGATATACAGTTCATTTGCATTATTTGTGGTAGCTATGTTCTGTAAGTTCCCAGCAGACTGAATTAGCAAAAAATGAGTCCCTGCCCCTCAGAAAAATACAGGGTTAGCTTCCTGCCAGTCTCTGGTCACAGCATTTCATCAACCAGTCAGTACATATCCTCCTTTACCTATGTTTCAGTTTAAAGACACCTTATTTATTTTGGTTCATTAACATTGAATGGATGACCAATAGCACTGTAACTCAATCCTAAAACAAGCTTATCTGACACACATATTTTCTCTATAAGGAACAGCACTAGGCAGCACTTTGGCACTATGTTTGGGGTTCTTTTTAAATAGTGAAATCAGCAACAAAAAGCAAAAAATAAATTTAAAAATGGCATTAAATATACAGTGAAAAGGAGATGTGTTTACAGTATGAGAGCGAAAACAGGATGTCAGAGTGTCACCTTGTTTGACGTTAGCAAGGAAAATAGAAATGTGGGGCAACTCAAAATTTTCACTGCTGGGTATTCGCACACATACTCTAGTTCCCACAGAAATGCCCCAGGTATTGATTTTGGGGCCACACAAAAATTTTAGTAGGTAACAGAATTTGCAAATGTGGAATCCACAAATGGTAAGCATGGACTGTCCCACAGTTTGTTTCTGCATTCACCCATTGATAGATATTTGTGTTGTTTTACGGATTTTAGCTATTACAAATAATGCCACTATAAATATTAGTGTACAATTGTTGATATGGACATGTTTTTTTCCCCTCATAAGTGGAATGGCCGAATCATATAGCAGGTGTAGGTTCAGCTTTTAAGAAACTGTCAAACTCTTTTCCAAAGTGGTTGTAGTATTTTACCTTCTCACATGGGGGGCATGAGAGGTTCAGTTGCTCTAGAGCAGGAATCTGCAAACCGCGGCTTGGGAGCCACATGCGGCTCTTCGGGTACGTTCTGTCTCAAAAGCTTGCTGACCCCTGGAAGAGCCAATCCTGTCCCTCACAACAATTTAAAAATTATTTGAGAGTCTTAAATATATTTTTTACATAATCACCATTATGTGATTAATGTCCTGTAAAAAAAATTATAAATAAAACTATGATAGTTTATTTTCGTTTTCAATTTTACTTCAGAGCCACAGTTCACCATCCGCAATTTGCTGACCCCTGGCAGGTCTTCCGTCTCAAAAGTTTGCTGACCCCTGTTCTAGAGCATCCATAACACTTGGTATAGTCAGTGTTTTTATTTTCTTTTTTTTTTTTAAAGATTTTATTGGGGAGTCAGGGGAAGGGGAACAGACAAGTTGCTGTCCTTTTTGTTCTTCAGTCTAGTTGTGGAGGATGTTGCTTCACTGGCACCATCATTGAGCTCTTCCCAGGAGAGGCAGATCAGTCGCCGGCTTCTGGACTGCCAGTCACGGGGGCTGCTGGCCACTCACGCTGGCTGCTGGCTACACACGGTAGCCCATGGCAACCCACTGCCACAGGTGCTGCAGCCTACGCTGTCACTGGCGACTCACGGCAGTCCAGCTCCAGGTTGAGCTGTTGTTCAGCATCTTAGCTGTAGAGGGCAGTGTCACTAGCTCTCCTATGTGGGATCTGAACCTGGGCATTCTGGCATTCCAAGCCAGTTCTTAATCAATGCGCCACCCAGCCGGGCTAGTGTTTTTATTTTCTCCATTACTTAGGTGTGCAGTTATAGCTCATTGAACTTTTAATTTGCATTTTCATAATTGATGCTGAGCATCGTTTCAGGTGCTTTTGCTATCTTTCGTCTTCTTTGTCAAACTGTCTTTTCAAATTCTCGGTCTATGTTGTATTTTAAAAATTGTTTTCTTATTGAGTTTTGAGAGTTTGCTTATATATTCTGGATCTAGAAAACATGTCCAGTATTTTCTCTCAGTCTCAGGCTTGTCTTTTTATTTACTTTCTAAAAGCATAAGCACCGTCCATTTCATCAATGCTTTTGTATAATGAATTAATCTTTTCGTGCTGTAGCTAAGGAATCTTAGCCTAAGCCAAGGTAAAAAAATGCTATCCTATCTTTTATTTTAGAATTTTTATAGTCCTAGGCTTGACATTTACATCTATGATTCATTTAGAGTTAATTTTTGTGTACACTGCAAGATACAAATTGAAGTAGATTTTTTGGTGAAGGGGGTAATGATTTTTTAGTTGTTCCAGTACCATTTATTAATAATAGTTACCTTTTCATACTGAATTGCCTTTAGAACATTTTCAAAAATAAGTTGTTCAAATATAGGTGGGTCTATTTCTAGATTCTTTATTATTTTCTTTGATTTATTTGACTATATTTAAGCCAAAAGCCATATCTTTTTCATTACTGTTGATTTAGTCTAGCCTTCTAATTTTTTCCTCAAAATTATTGTAGCTATTCAAGATTTTTAGCATTTCCATATGCATTTTTGAACAAAAGTATAGATTTCTATTAAAAAAAAATTCGCCTGGGATTTTTTTTTTTAAGATTGTGTTGAACCTATAGGTAAATTTAGGGAAAACTCATCATACTGAGTGATCTGAACCAGAAACATGGTAAAATTTCACTATTTTATTTGACTCTCCTTTCAATGTCATCAGTATTTTATAGTTTTAAATGTATAAGTTTTATGCATATTTTGTTAGATTTACCCCAAATTAATCATATTTCATGGAAAAATTACTTTTACGTTACATTTCTGACTGTTCATTGCTACAATTGAGATGTTGCAGAAATGATTTTATACTATATTTGATGTTCTATCCTGCAACTTTGCTAAACTCACTTCTAGCAACTCTGCTAAACTCACTTCCAGCACTTTTTCTAAAACATAGAAAACAATGCCTTCTACAAATAACACTGTACTATTTCTTTTAAAATTTGCATGCCACTTATTTTATTTATACCTTATTTCACTGGTTAGAAATTTTAGTACAATGTTGAACAGGGGTGCTGAGAACAGACATCCTCATCTCATTCCTGATCTTAGGCAGAAAGCATTCATTCTTTTAGCATTAACATGATGTTGGACTAATGTTATTGTTAGGTACCCATTAGCAGACAGAAGTTCTTTTCTATTCTTAGTTTGGCAAGAGTTTTCATTTATTTATCTTTAAAAACTAAAAATGGATGTTGGATAATTTCCACCTTGTCATAATGCTTTATCCTATTTGTATATTGTTTGATTGAATTAGCTAGAATTTTCTTTAGAGGTTTTGCACCTATGTTTATGATGATTATTGCTTGTAGTTTTCCTTACTTGGAATACTTTATATGGTTAGATATTCAAGTGATGATGCTCTTGTAGAATGAGATGGAAATTACTCTGTGCCTTAATATTTCTGGGTGGGTTTGTGTAGAATTTGTATTATTGCCTTTTAATTGTTTGTTAGAATTAATCATGTGGACCTTGAATTTTTTTTTCTTTTCTTTCTTTTTTTTTTTATGGAAAGATTTTCAGCTCAAGTATTTAATAGATATTGGGCTATTCAGTTTTTCTATTTCTTCCTGAGTGAGCTTTAGCAGTTAGTATCTTTCAAGCAATTTGACCACTTTAACTGATTTAATGAATATATTGCTATAAAACTGTTCATAATATTCCCTTATAATCCTTTTAATATCTGTAAAAACTATTCTGATGACACCACTGTTATTTCTGATACTGATAATTTTTGTCTTTCTTTTTCTGATCGAAGTTTTTGTAAGTTTTATTTATCTCAGAAAACAGCTTACAGTTCTATTCATTTTCACTATTGTTTTTCTGTATTATGTTCATTTGATTTTGCTCTGACCTTTTTCATTTTCTTTGGATTGCCTACTTTGGGATAAATTTGCTTTTATTATTCTGTTTTTCTAAGGTGGAAACTAATGCCATTAATTTGTGATGTTGCTTTTTTTCTAAGGCAGGCCCTTATTGCTATAAATTTCCCTCTGAGTGATACATGATATTTTCATTGTCATTCAGTACAGGATACATTCCAATTTCCTGTTGATTTCTTCTTTGACCTATAGGTTGTTGAGAATTGTGTTTTTGGGTTTCCAAATTTGTTGGGGGAATCTACAGAGATCTTTTGGTCATTGATTTCTAATTTAGAAACATACATTGTGTGGGTTGAGTCTTCTTTAAGTGTATTGAAACTTAATTTATGGCCCAATTTTGGTCTATTCTGTATGGTGGCTTTTGAGTTGAATGTATATTCTCCTGTTGTTGAGTGCAGCATTCTGTGAATGTGAGATAGGTTAAATTGGTTAATGATGTTGTTAAGGGATTCTGTATCTTGAATGATTATGTGTGCATTGTTTTATTAATTATTGAAAAAGGACTATTAAAAAAACTTAGTTAATTAAAGATTTGTTTATTTCTAATTTCATTGGATCAGTTTCCCCCCCACATATTTGAAACTCTTAGATTCAACACCAATAGCTGGATCCATAAATGAAAACAAAATTGATAAATTATAGTTCACCAAATGTATGAGATTATAGTCTTCAAAATATTATTTTAAGAGAATGGAAAGATAAGCCACAGACTGGAATAAAATCATTTCAAATCATATATTTGATAAGGACTGATACCCAGATAATATAAGGAACTCTCAAAACACATTACGTACTATGAAAACAAGCAACCCAATAAAGAGATGGGCAGAAAAATTGAATAGTCATTCCATTTAAGAAGACATAGAGATCATAAATAATTATATAAGGAGATTTGAGAATTATAATTATTCATTGGGAATTTCAAAATAAAACATAAGGAGATATCATTACACCTAATAAAATAGACAGAATTTAAAAGATTTACTGGCAAGTATGTGGAGCAACTGGAGCTCTCATACACTGATAGTGGGAATGTAAAATGCAATTTTGAAACACAATGTGACAGTTTCTAAAGAGTTAACCATAAAATTACCAAATGACACACCTATTTTACTGCTAGCTATTTACCCAATAGGAATGAATGCACATGTCCATACAGAGACTTATGTAAAGTGGCCAAAAACTCAAAACAATCCAAATGTTTATCAACAGCCGAATAGATAAACAAACATGGCATGTCTATACAATGGAATGTCACTCAGTGACAAAATAATGAACTATTAAAAAACAGCATGAATAAATCTCTAAATAATTATGCTGAATGAAATAAGACATAAAAATTACATATTTATTGACTGTATTTATTAAATTCTAGAGAATGCAAACAAATCTATAGTGACAGAAAACAGATGAGTGTTTGCCTGAGGAGGGGAGGAGTGTCTTGAGAGAGAGGTTATCAAGGAACATGAGGAAACTTTTAGGGGTGATTGATATGTTCATATTTTGACTGAGAGAATGGTTTTAAGGATGTATATACATATTCAAACATATCAAATTTATATACTTTAAAATTATGAATTTATTGTATATCAGTTATACCATAATGAAACTGTTAAATAGTAACTAGACATTTGGGGGTGATAACTTTATAGTATTATATACAGATGTTGAATTATAACATTGTACACCTTAAACTTATATAATAATAATAATAATAATAATAATAATAATAATAATAATAAAACTGTTAAAAGCAAAATTAAACCAACAAAGAGCATAGGGCTTAAATTATCTGTTTCATAAATATTACCAACTCAAAAATAAAACATTTAAGCTTTCAAATATATGTAAAAACATAGTGAGACTATCATAGATACATTTAAAGACATGAAGAGTCAGATGTGGTAAATTCAATTTCTAATTTAGTGAATTAATTACAAATCCACACTCATTATTTGTCATTCAATTATTATTTCAGTTTTATTTCCCAAGTAGTTTAATGTTAGTGATACATTTTTCTGAATTAGTTGTGCTTCCTCATTTTGTGCAGTGTTATTTCCCCAGTTGTTTGCTATATACCTCTGCATTTTATCCTACCAGTATTTCCTGTACGTGGAAAATGATAGGAGCATTTTCCTATCAAACTATTATCATATTTCGGCTCTCTGTCTTCATGTATTTACTTCTCAGTTTCATCCCTTCCTTCCTCTCCTCCTTGCCCCATACGCATGCAAGTGAAATAAGGGCAGGGAGATTTCTAATCAGATTTGTCAGGTCTCAGGATATGCTTGTACTTTGTTTTATACTGTTGGGCGTGGCTACTGATCACTAAATATCAAAGCCCATACTTTGACATGCTGGCATATCCCTGGCCCCACTGAGTAGGTAGTAAACTCTACAGTGACAAGAACATAATTACTCATCTTTGTAACTCTTTTGTTTAGTACAGGACCTGACACATTGCAGGCATTGTTAAATATTCATTAAATGAATGAATGGAAAAAAAATTAGCATTCAGTATCAGAGAGATTATGATAGAACCGCTATTTCCATATTGCTGCTGCCACGAACTAGTAGAGAAGCAATTGTGGGATATGCAGTATGTCAAGGTCAATAAACAATGGTAAAAAGGTGTTCATACTCATCTGCCTTTTAATCGCCATTTGAGGATTTTTGCAGAAACAAACTCTTTACTATTTATTGAGCATCTCCACTGAGTACACTGCAAAAAGATTTTACATACATTGTTGCTGGTCCTTGCACTGGGTATCTACAGGGTAGATATTATTTACATATTGGCCTTGACATCAATGAATCTTGGAGAGGTAGAATGAGTGAACCAAATATGGCTATCTGAAGCATATGCTCTTTCCACTTACTTTGTATTTAAATAAAAGTACAAAATGATCAAGTTATTATATTCATTTACTGAGTGTGAGCAGGTAATTTGGAGCCTGAGATGCTTTTTAGTGCCACATCACTTGGAAAAACTAGTTTTAATATAATTACATATGCAAAACGGGTTGCAGCACAGCATTTATGGGAGCAAAATATTGCCCTCTCTGAAATTTTCTTTCTCCATCGGTCCACTCTTTCTCATCAGGTATTTATTCCACCTCTTAGAACTTAAATTCCATGTCTTAGAGGAAAGCACTGTGGATGCTGTCTCATGCACTCTGGGGAACATCCCTGTGCAAGTAAATACTTCCCAAGGATTGTAGGGAGTCTTGAGCAAGTGTCCCTACCTCCCTGGTGGATGCACCTTGCCAAAGTCTGTTCATCCTGGCCCCTTCGCCTCTTGCAGCTCCTCACAACTGGACAACTGCAGCCCCACATCAGGAGCATTTTCTCCTGGGCATTAAGTGGTATGAATATACGTTTGGGTATTAAAGAACTAACTAATCTTAAGTAAATGAGCATTAGATCCTTCTCAAATAGTCACACTAGGCTCAAAGGTAAGAACACTGCCTCTTTCTTTAAAAGCATGCATAGGATATATAGTTTTATAAAAATACATTTTTCAGCTGAACAGTTTTATGCACGCTAAAGATGGATAGGAATGGAATTTCAGATGGTGGATTACATTAATGTGACTCAGAATTGCAAATAATAAATGTCAATAAGAGCAATCTATTTTCATCACATGTATCTTGAATTTCGAATTTACTATAATAGAATTATTATTCAGTTAAATATCCATATAATTTTATTTGAAGTCAAAGTAAAAGCACACTACTGACTTATGTGTATGTGTTTGATATAAATAGGAGCTTTATCCTGCAGTTTAGTAGCTAAAGACATACAGTAAATTGAATTGATTTGTAGTTGAGTTTTCAGATACGCTTCTCTTGTTTCAGTGCTGTGATCAAATAGGCGACATATTACAGGAGTTAAGAGCTAAGCTGTTAAAGAAGAAGAGCTGGATTTGTGGCCATCTGAGAGCCCACGGTAATGCTATGTACTTTCTTGCATTTAATCAGACTTTGTGGCTCCACAATATAGGCCTCGGGTCTCTTAGGAATTGATCTATAATAAATATTTTATTTTATTAATACTAAGAATTGTGGCCATACACCAAACTGAACAAACAACGGTTATGTGATTTCCAATACAATGTTCTATATTTATGTGCCATAAAAGCCAAGAGTAGACTTATCTAGAATATTGAACTAGAAAGCTTAACTACTAAATCAAATATAGCTCAGAGACAGAAATTGGCTAGATCAGTAAAATAATTTTGTAGAAACATCAGCTTTAGTTTTTGCTATTTTTATAAACTCTTATCTATGTTCTGAACATAATTTTAAAATTCACACATTCTAACACATACCACAATCATTCATGCCCAATCTTTTCAAGTAATGAATGTTTCTATTACAGCGGGATATAATGTGTCACTTCTAATCAGCTTTTATAAAATGAGGGGACCAAGTTCCAATAATGCTATTGTTTTTTAAGAGTCATGTCATAAAGACTTTTTTCTTTAGAAATTCATAACAGTTTACCTCTAATATTCCATTATTTAATAATTGAGGTGGACTAATATAAAACTAAATGTGAATAAGTTCAGGGATCCTGAAAAATTATGATTTTAATATAGAGATGTGACAGGTAAAGTTAGGCAGCATTCAATGGCTAGCTTTTATCCATAGGGAATGATACTGAGGGTTTTTCTTGATATAAAGTTTACATTGAATATTAACCATATTCCTCTGTGTTAGACATTGTTATAGATAAAAATAAAATTTGCCTAGAATTGACCTTTCTTTTTCCTTCCAAGTTTCTGTGCCTTTTCAGCTATAATTGCTATTAATTAAGAATAATCATAGTATGCTTGTACTCAAGTCAGTGATTTTAAAAGGAATTTTTAAGTTAACAAAAATGAATATAAGTAGCTAAAAATGACTTTGAAATTGGAAAAATTAAAATGCTAATACTGTTACTACATTCATAGTAGTTTATTTTTTCCTTAGTTTTTTTCTTGGTCATTATAAATGTTTAAACAAAAGGTAACTTTTGTGTTTTCACTTTACTTATTTTTAGAATTCTACTTTTTATTAAAAACCACATACAAAATTATAGTTCACATATAAAAGTATTCTCTCAAAGGTAATCAGTGACAAGTTTAATATTTTTAAAGGATAAAAAATATTTGTACATTGCTTTTCTGCTATAGAATGGAAAAGTCATGCCAAAATCCAGTAAATTGTTTGTACTTTCTTCATCTCAGTTTCCAGCTAACATATTTAGGGTACTATCAAAAGAATTACATGAAGTGGAGGAAGTAATAAGGGGATAAATGGTGATGATATGCTTTGGAAGAAAAAGGCGATCAAGAGATAATTTCTTTGTGCTGGTCTTGTCTAAGTCTTGTCCTTAATTCCCCATCAAATTTACTAATCTCTGCCTATATCATGCTACATCAGAAACCTAAAAGAAATTAAATTAGTTAGTGTCATGGCCATTTTCCTTGAACATTTCACTCGGTATAACTGGAGTGTCTCCTGAGAATAACAAGCTGAGTTTACTCGGGAGCATTTCTTAAGAGATATTACAGAGGTCAATACAGAGATTGCAAACATTGTTGCTAGTTTCAATATCTCATAGTCAAGATGAAGGGATAAAGTGTATTTCCCCTCCAGACCATGGGATCTATCAGGACAACGGTGCCTCAATTCCAGTGAGCTCTCGCTTCTCTCATAGTTCCCAGAATGTGCCAGGGGCCGATGTTTGATGTATTGACTTCAAACTGTGGGTTCAAAGATGAAGTCATGGAACAAAGATTGAACGAGCAAATAGATCACAGTGTAAAAGATTGAGGCACAGCTAAAAAAACCCAGCAGCTGGAACAATATAAAGGAGCTGGCATTGGGGCAAATGTATATGAATGTCTATGAATGTATAGAATTCTTAACTTCGAATTCAGGCAGCATCCCTCTAACTGGGCAATGACAGGACGTTTCAGTGAAGAGCTTATGACTGCTTTTGACTGTTATAATCACTAATAAGGATAGAATTTCTTTACATTTTCCTCACCATGCTGCCCCAGAAAAATGTCCTTGTCAAGTTGCGCATTATAGTTGACCTCAAACCCCAGCATATTATCCTTTTCCTTCCCATTGCATCTATCGCTCTTAAAGAAGTTACCAGGTGGTTCCCGTCTTCCTCACACCTTGTCCAGGTTGAGGTCTGCAGTAGGCTATGTGTGTGGGCACCAGGAAGAAAAGGAGGAAATGCCCTGTGAAATGATTGGCGTTTTTCTCTGGTTGGATTTGAGCAGGCCCCACTATTATCAGAGAAGGAGATGTAATTCTGGCAAGAGAGACAGTGGAAGATCAACCGACAGAAAGCAGGATAAGAAGCTGCTTAGAGTGACCAGCAAAAACAGAGAAAGACAAAGGGGTGGGGGCAGGGAGAAAGAAAAATAAAGGAATAAAAAATTTGTGAGAGAAACTGAGTAAGAGAGGCAGAGAGAAACATTTTGGGGACTTACAATGTAATGAATGACCACCTTGCCATTTTTTTAGGGTTGGAAATCCTGAGCTTTTTAAAAAAAATTTGCTTCAGAGAGGTATTACTTACATATAATTAAAGTCACCAGTGTTGAGTGTATAATTCTACGATATTTGACAATACATGGAATCATGTGACCACCACCAGCCCAAAATGTTCCCCGATGCCCCTTCGCACTCAGTTTCCTCCCCCATCCCTGGATCCTGCCTTTCTGTTGCTATTAGTAAAGTTTTATTGTAAAATAATTTTCAGCATCCAGAAATATATAAAAATAACGTAAAAACTTGTCTACATAGTTACCGCCTGGCTTCATCAGCCTTAGCGTTTTGTTATACTTGCTTTCTTTTTAAAAGTGAAATATTACAGATAGAATTAAACTCCATTTCACCCCTTGTAAACTTCTCTCTCCCCATCCTGATTTGGCATTTATCATTTCAGTGCATATTTTAATTAATTTACTATATATCTGCCTGTGCCTAAGTTATATATGATCGTTTTCCATTATTAAAGGTGAGGATAGATGACATATTCTGAACATATTATTCTGTGGTTTTGGCTCAATATTTTGTTTTGAGATAATACCTCTTACTACGGGTCATTCACTTTATCTACTTTACATTATTCCATTCTACTTTCATTTATTTCTTCATTGTATATATGGATAATTTATATTGTTTCTAATATTCTGCAATTATAGTCTATGGAACAATAAACATTCTTGTATGTGTATTCTTGTATATGAATACAAGAGTTCCTGTGGCCAGCCCAGTGGCTCAGTTGGTTAAGAGCTCGCTCAAGAGTGTGAACTCTGAGCAACAGGGTCGCGGGTTTGATTTCTGCCACTGAGCTGCCAACAGATGGCAGGATCGCTTAACTAAAAAAAAAAAAAATTCTCTAACGTGTATCTGGTAATAAATTGCTGACCCATGAAATATATACCTCTTAAATTCTCCCAGATATTAACAAATTGCTCTTCAAAGATATTGAATATATACCAACTCAAAAATACATATGGGTCCCTGTAGCTTCATATACTTACCAATCTTGATATTGAAGATTTGTTAGTGTTTTGACATTCTAATAGATATGAAAAAGTATCCATTATACTATGCATATATATAAACCATTAGTGAGAGTTTTCTCCTCTTTGAAAGGCCTTCACATATTTTGCCATTGGATGTATTATCTTTTTTGCATTGCCTTGTAACAGTTTTTTAAGAATATATTTTAGATATAAATTGTTTGCTATTCATATGAGTCTCATCTGTTTTCTTTCAGCCATTGGCATGGCTTTTCATTTTGATGTCCCCCCCTCGCTCCATGGAATCAAGGGAACCCAGATGATCTTCTCTGGAGGTGGCGGCATTAAGTGTAAATAACATAAAAATGTCAAGTAAAATGCCTCAACCACTGCTGACACTGAAGCAGTCCTGGGGGAAGGTATCGAATTAGGCCACAGATTTCTTTCTTTTTTTAATAAGTCTACACAGAACAGAGTTCATCTCCTGAACCTATCTAATGGTGAAAATTAGATTTCCCAGGCCCATCTTGTATTGTGCTACTAGAGACCATGTTTCAGTGAATAACCTTGTGCATATATCATTTCATATGCGTGAAGGGTAAGAACTGAATATTTATTTATTTATTTATTACCTTTTACCATCTTTACTCATTATTTTTCATTGTACAAATACTTAATTTTAATGCATTCACATATACTATTCTTTCCTTTAAATAATATGTTTTTGTAGTGTATAGATTTCTAAAATTTTTTATGCATGAGCAATCGTCAGTAGTCTTTTTTTTCTGTTCTTTGATTTTTTAAAATTAAATTTATTGGGGTGACAATGGTTCGTAAAATTACATAGGTTTCAAGTGTACAATTCTATAATATATCACATGTGTGTTCACCACTCAGAGTCAGTTCTCCTTCCATCACCATATATGTGACCCCTTATACCCTCTTCTACTCTCCCCCTACCCCCTTACCCTCTGATAACCACTAAACTATTGTCTGTGTCAATATATAAGGAACTCATACAATTCAACAACAAAAATATTCTATTTTCTTTAAAATATTTTTTTAGTTTGCATATTTTGGCCTTTAATTCAACTGTAGTAAAACTAGGTATACAGGGAAACCAAGGAACTTATTTTTATTTTTTTCTCTATGCAAATAAAAAAGCTGTCCAAGCACTACTGATTGAATATTGGAAGTACAGTATTTCCTCACTGAATTGTAATGCAGTTTTGGTCATATACTTGGAGTCTCTACATGCACAGGTCTGATTTGTGGCTATCATTTGCGTTCCATTGGCCTACTTGTCAAGGCCTAATTACCATAGGATTATGATAAGTCCTATATTTGGTAGAGTAAATTTACATCTCATTCTTCAGATTTCTTCAAGATATCCCCCTGCCACACCCATATAAGTTAGCTTTACTATTAGGACTTAAAATTTTTTGTTTGCTATTATACATATATCTATCTAGAGTTACAACTTCTAATGCTTTGATGCAGATTTGTAGAACAAACTTTGTTATTGATTAACGATTCTGTATCAAGAAACCACACTAATCATTTTTTTAAAAGATTTTTATTGGGGAATTGGGGGGATGGGAACAGTGCTGGGGAATTGGGGGAAGGGGAACAGACAAGTTGCTGTCATTTTGTTCTTCAGTCTAGTTGTGGAGGATGTTGCTTCACTGGCCCAAGTTGACACCATCATTGCGCTCTTCCCAGGTGAGGCAGATCAGTCACTGGCTTCTGGACGGCCACTCACTGCGGCTGCTGGCTGCTCACGCTGGCTGCTGGCTACACATGGTAGCCCATGGCAACCCACTGTCACAGGGGCTGCAGCCTACACCGTTGCCGGCGATTTATGGCAGCCCAGCTCCAGGTTGAGCTGTTGTTCAGCATCTTAGCTGTGGAGGGCAGTGTCACTGGCCCTCATATGTGGGATCTGAACCGGGGCCTTCTGGCGCCCCAAGCCAGTTCTTAACCATCGCACCACTCGGCCCACCCACTAATAATTTTTATTAGTTTCATTAGTTTGTGATTCTATGGGACTGTCTATATGGGCAGTCATTTTATATGCAGATAATGGCAATTCCTTTTCTTCCTTTCAAGACATTGCATACTTTATTATTATTATTATTATTATTATTATTATTATTATTATTATTATTTTTAAATGTAGTGTGTCTTTAAGAATATCCAGGACACTACTGAATAGAAGATAGAAGTGATGTTGCTAGCCATCTCATCTCATTCTTGATTTTTAAAGGAAATGTTTCTCATTCTTCTTTGAAAATGAATTCGCTGAGATATGGTAGAATGATTTTACCCAGTTAAGGAAATTCTCATCTAATACTAGTTTGCTAAGAAGATTTTTTAAATTCTGACATTGTTGAATTTTACTGATGTCTCTTCCATTTGTCAGGGTTATCATATATTTCTTTTTTCTTTTTTAAGTTGTTAAATGTGTGATATAGCTTACTTATAAATATAAAAGCATATGTATGCGTCTCTCCATTTATATACACATACATGCATATATATGTATGTATATAACATGCGTTTATGCATTTGGTTTCTCAATGTTTGTTTATAATTTTTGCATCCATATTTAGGGGTAATATTGGCCTGTTGTTTTCCTTTCTTCTTGTATCTTGCATAGTTTTGGTATAAAAGTTTTACTATTCACAGAAAAGTGATTTGAAGACTTATTCTCTGAATGACTTTGTATAAGACAAAGATTATATGTTTAATTATTATTGGTGGTATTTTGCCTATGCGATGAAATAAATATATGAATCCTATAGCATAAACCCAGAAACGCGCAGCCTTCACCTTCTAACCAGGAAGACCTGTTCTTAATGTTACCAGCAGATGAGAGGGATGATCACGTTGGTTTACTTGTGAAGTTCTCTTTGCCATTTTCATGGTGAGACTTTATATTGTTTTGTTTTGTTTTTAGCTGAGCCATCCTGCTACCTGTTGGCAGCTCAGTGGCTGCTCATCTCGGGCCAGGACTTGAACCGCTGCTGCTCAGAGCTCAAACTCTTGAGCGAGCTCTTAACCAACAGCCACTCGGCAGGCCCTCCTTAGCTACTCTTAATACTAAATATATTCTAATAACACATTAAGAAAGTTTAATCCCAACTTATCGTACATGTTTAGATGAATGGTCTGGTCCACGGGTTACCCAACTTTTCAGACGGAAGAGCCAATCCTGTCCCTCACAACAATTTAAAATGTATTCGAGAGTAAAACTAATGAAATCGCCATTATGTGAATAATAGTGTTTAAAAATTTTATCAATGAAGCTATGATAAGTTTCATCTTTTCAATTTTACTTCAGAGCCACATGTATGTACCCAAAGAGCCGCGGTTTGCCGACCCCTGGGCTAGTAGGCTGGTGAAGTCTCAGTTTTATCACTTAAGCATGTTTATGAACATTGACATGTGTATGTGTTTGGAAAGCTGGCAAATGTTGGGTTTCATGTCACAGGCTTCCTTCCTTGTACCTCTGTTCTTAGGAAAGTTTCCACTTTTAATTGAAAGTACAGCACATGTAGAAT
>NW_017731443.1:0-3347 GCF_001890085.2 Hipposideros armiger
GATATAACGCTCCGTCTCGTCGCTCTGGCCCCCGATGGCCACACGGCCACAGCCCAGCAGGCCCTGCAGCCTCTGGAAATGCTTCTCGTTGATGATGCGGCCCAGGTCTGGGGAGTTCCTGGGGTCCTCGCCATAGAAACGGGTGATGGCACTCTGCAGGGCAGGCAGCAGCCGCTCCTGCATTTCCGGGCTGCACAGAACGTAATCGGGGGCCACGCAGGTCTGGCCCATGTTGAAGTAGCGGAACCAGACCACGCGGTTGGCCACGGTCTGGGGGTCGCAGTTGTCGTCCACGTAGCAGGGGTTCTTGCCCCCCAACTCCAGCGTGACGGGTGTCAGGTGCTTGGCGGCAGCGGACATGACAGTCTTGCCAACCCGAGTGCTCCCTGAGTGTGGTAAGAAACCAGAGTGGCCTCAGTCACCTGGACCATGTGGATGGCTTTGGCCTGAGGACTAGGACCCCTCAAGGGGCGTTCGCTCCCTGTCCTGCATCTCCCTGGAGAGGCTGTTGAGTCAGGTGCATGCCAGCCCTCACCTGGCCTTCCCTTACTGTTCACTGCACCAGCAGGACCTTCCGAATGTCCCCACTCCCACCCCTAGAACCCCTCACACAATGCTGGGTCCTCACAAACTTCTACACACGGCCACAGGCCAGGCCCCCACTAGAAACCCAGAGCCCCTCCCACCTCCTACCCAATCTCCCTGCTTCTCTTCCCTGTCACCCCTCAGGTGACTCTCACACATGCTGCCCTGCACCTCCCCCCACCTCCCCACACTTCTCTAGAACCTTTAATGACTCCTACTACCTGAGGCCAGAGTCCAGCCCTAGCTGGGCGACATTTGGGCCTGTCCTCTGCCTGACGTAACCTGGCAGCCCTGCATTCATACTTACCCCTGGCCCTCCCCTCCTGACCCTGGGCTCTAAGTGGACAGCCTGACTTGTCCCCAGCTGTCCTCTGGGTTGATCTCCTGGGTCTCACAATCCACTCCTCCACTTAGCCTCCCCTGATCTAAAGCCCCCTCTGGGCCTTAAGACACTCCTGTCCATGCCTGGCCCAGGGACCTGTGCTGCCATTTCTGTCAGGATGGCCCTGGCCGCCACTGCCCCTGGGAACCTAACATGCAGTCACTTCTCTGCTGGCTCCTCCGGCTCCCTTCCCTCCAAGCCCCCACCCGTGTGCCCTCCCCATGGTCCAGGCCCCTCCCTCAGCTCCTCCTGTCTTTGCAAGCATCTCCTTGTCTGTGAGGACTTCCTGATCTCCCCTGCTCCGCGTTGAATCCCCACCTCCCAGTGGCCTCCCTCGTCATGTGCCTGGGCACGATCTGCGCTTTCAGGAAGCATTTACTGGCTGAGTGAATGAATGGGTGCTTCCCAAGCCACGTGCTATGACAAAGGCGACATGTTCATTTGCCCTCAAGATAGGCTGCAGATAAGGAAACTGAGGCCTGGAGAGGAGGCTCTGGCTGGTCCGCCCTGGGTACCCAGCCCAGAAGCCAGCCTCCTGGGGTCTGCCTCCCTCTGCACCCTCTGTTCTGGCGGGGGCGGAGGGGGGCACCAAGGCCCGAAGCCCATCGCGCTGCACGGCACGATGGTGGAGAGTGGGCCGGCGCCCTCCCGGCTGCCTTCTCCTCTTTCCACCCCTTAGAAATCTGCAGGAGCAGCTGAGGACCCCAGCCCCTCTGCTTCCATAGTCATCCCTGTCAGCCAAGGTGGCAACAGGCAGGCCTTGTCCTGGGCTTACAGCAGGGTCAGGGGAGGAGAAAGGCAGAGATTGCATGTCCTCTCTCTGACATGGACAAGGTGTGGGATGCAGGAGGCGGGTCAGCAAGCAGGCTGACGCCGCCATTGCCTCTCCGCCCTCTCTCTCTCCTCCAGGGCTCTGGCCCTGTAACATGGCCGCCTGTGTCCCATCTTTTCTAGCAAGTTTGTCCTGCTCCCTTGAAGCCAGGTGGTGGTGTCTGAGACACACGGGCACATGCTGGAGTGATGGCAGGTGACCACTGAGATTGATTCTGACCCAGGGCCTGGAAGCCAAATCCAGGCTCCCCCAATCCTGGCCAATGGGGTGACTTAGAGTGGGCACCGCATTTCTTTGTCACCCTCGCCTCTGCCCCCTCACGTGTCTAGCCTTCCAGAAGGGCCCAGGGGGCTGTGGGATGGTGTGTAAGGCTGTGGGGGTTGTGGGGTCATGTGTAAGTACCTGGCACAGTGGGAGCTCAGCAAGGGCAGATGCTGTGACTCTGAGATTATCATTGGCGTGGGGAGGTGGGGGGGTGTGGGGGAGGGCTGTGCCTGGGGAATGTGGGTCCTGGGGGCCCAAGGCTGCTCCCAGTCTGCTCAGGAGAGAGGAGCAAGCGGTCCTAGAGATCCCTCAGCCCCGAGTTCTTCCCGGCTGTCCATCCACCTGCCTTGGTCCCTTGTGGCCTCTCTCAGGGTGGACAAGAGAGGGTGGGGCTGGGGCAGGCCTCTGCCTCTCCCAGGCTGCGTGCCCCCTACCCCAGCCACTCTCAGCAGACTCCTCACCCGTGAAGAAGATGTAGTCGAACTTGTGTTCCAGCAGCTGCTGTGTCTCCTCGGGCCCGCCCAGCACCACAGCAAAGCAGCTCTGCAAGATGGGACGGGCGGAGGGTGCCCTCTGGGACCACAGCCCGGGAAAGGCAGAGGACAGCCTGCCTGCCTGACACAGGGTGGCCAGGGCTCTGGGGTGGCTGGGTGGGGGCAAAGTGGGGAGCAGGGAGCTCCCCAGGGGCCCTGGGCATGGGCGGNGAGGGGTGTCCTGCCCTTGTGCCCTTGAGGTTCCCTGGCTGCCCCCGGGGTCTTGAACGGAGCAGGGCTCTGGAGGGGAGCGGAGGGGACAATCAGGGCTCCTCCTCAGCCTACGAGTCCTGGCCGCTCGCCCCGGTCATTCCACCCCATGCTGTATGTGCCTTCCATGAACCGGGCACTGACAGGGGACACTGCGTCCATCAAGCCAAAATGATGAAGACTGGAGGTGGGACTGACCATGTCGGGACGCTGGACCCTGAGACGATCCCAGAGAGCTGCCCACTGAAGACCCAAGAGAATGTGTTGTAGATTGTAGAGAGAGGGAGGCCCAGCTGCTCCCAGAAGACAGTACAGGGACAGAACCAAGAGTGCCACCATCCCAGACGCCTGTGACTGCCCAGAGGGGCCAGGACCCTCGCCCCTCCCTTTCCCGGCCCCTTGGTCCTCTGCTGGCACCTGCCCCACCTCCATCCAGTCTGACCAGCCCTGCCCGAGCCCCCACCTGGCTGCTCTTGGAGAAGGCGTACAGGGACAGCGGCTTCTCCCGGCGGTTGATGAAGTCAATGGCCTCGTCCAGGCT
>NW_017731443.1:7262-15126 GCF_001890085.2 Hipposideros armiger
TGCCTGCCTGACACAGGGTGGCCAGGGCTCTGGGGTGGCTGGGTGGGGGCAAAGTGGGGAGCAGGGAGCTCCCCAGGGGCCCTGGGCATGGGCGGTCCCAGGCCAACGGCTGTGAGGTTAGGGCATGGCGGGCTTGGTGACAGGCCACAGCTGGGGGAGCAGGGCCAACCAGAAGGCAGGGACCCCACAGGAGACAGGCTCCTCAGAGCCCTGCTGTGATTGCCCTCCCTCTGATTTACTGGGAGGGAAACTGAGGCTGAGAGGCATAGTGGCTTGGCCATGGCCGTACAACCCACAGGAGGCAGGAGTAAGGTTGGAGGTTGGGTCCTGCCCAGCCCATGGGGCCTGCCTGCCCCTGCTCACCTGGTCCAAGTACCGGGGCAGCACCTCGGCCAGGACTTTCTCAGTGTTCTTGCTGATCTCGGAGGGCTTCAGCACCACGCAGTTCCCTGCAGGGCGGGGTGGAGCAGGGCGAGAGCTGGGAGATGGGTAGCCACTCCAGGTGTCCATTCACTCCTCACACCTGCACTCCACCTTCAGGTGAAGAATCTGGCTCAGAGAGTGATATGAGGGGCCCAAGGCCACACAGCCTGGGAATGATGGGTCAGACAGGAGCCAGGCCTTCTTGGCCACCTGGTGCCAGCTCCCCCCTCTTCTCCTTGGCTCTGTAAGTGGCTGAGGGGCCATGAGGGAGGGGGTGGTGGGAAGGTGGAGGCTGGGCTCTCACCTGCTGCGACGGCGCCCACCAGAGGCATCAGGGACAGGTACACGGGGTAGTTCCACGGAGAGATGATGAGCACCACGCCCAAGGGCTCCTTCCGGATGAAGGCGGAGTCCAGCTGCGTGGCCTGTGCCGGGGCCAGCATGGTGGTGAGTGGTGAGGCGCTGACGCCTCAGCCCCTCAACACCCACCTCTGTCAGAGTGGGAAGCCCCTCACCCCAAAGCCCACCTGCTGCCCACTTGCCCGCCCGGACCCCAGGCTCGCTCACCAGGTTCTTGGTCACTTTCTCATCCTTCATCCAGGCCCGCAGGTTCCTGAGGGCCAACTTAACCTCACGCTGGCTCGTGCTGGTCTCAGCCACCTCCGACTCTATGACCGACTGCAGGGGGGGCAGAGGCAGGGCTTGGGCAGGGGACCAAGATCAGCAGGTGGCTGGAGCCCTGGGGAGGGCACAGCCTCCTCTGGCAAGGCCTGCTGTTATCTACTCATTCACTCTGCACGTTCAGTGAGTGCTCACAGTGTGCAGCTGCTGCTCTCGAGCCAGGGGTGCAGCCGAGACCAAAACAGACAGAAAACTGGCCCCGTGGAGCTGACATCGTACGGCTCCATGACATTGAGATAACAGGCAACACAATATTGCGAACACTGACTCCTACACTAGGACGAGACGGTGCAACGGAAAGATGCAACAGGGTGCAGGAGCGTGTGTGTATGTGTGTGGGTAAGCACAAGTGTCAACAAGCGTGAATGTGTGTGCAAGTGCATGAGTGAGTGAGTGATGTAAGAGTGAATGTGTGAACGTGTGCATGTATGTATGTGTTTGCTCTGTTTTATACAAGGTGGTCAGTGCCGGCCTCAGGTGACGTTTGAGCAGTGAAGAAAGGGAGTGGAGGGAGCCCATGAATATATGGAGGCAGAATATATGGAGGCACAGCATGTGCAAATGCTCTGAGGTTCGTACCAGCTCTCTATGTTCCTAAATAGCCGGGTGCAGAATGGGTGAGGTGATGGGGCCAGGCAACTGGGGTGAGGACTGTCAACCAGAGTAGGGACAGGGTCTAACTTAAGTTTGTACAGGACTGTGTGTCCCACTGTGGCCCGCTGTGTGGATATTGGTCCGTGGAGGACGCTGAGCACAGGCATCCCTGGGTCCCACAGCCCAGGGGCCATGCATCACTGTCAGATTTCTAGGGCAGGAGGGAGGAGGCGAACATCAATAGGGACATTGTCTTGGTTTCTGTCTCTGTAGCCTGCCCCACCCCCACCAGGGAGCAGAGACCCACCCCATGGGCTGTGGGCAGCTGGGGGCCCCTGGCCAGAGGCACCAGAGCCAGGCTGTCCCAAAGCCTGAGATTCGGCTCTTACAGCACAAGTGCTCCCCTGCAGAGGGCACAGCGATGGCTCGAGGGGTGCCAGGATGGTTCAGTTCAAGGGTGAACGGAAGCCCAGAAAAGGGAACCTTAGCCAGGGTCACTCAGTAAGCCAGCGGCAAGGCCAAGACCAGAGCCCTGAGAGGGACGGTGCTGGGACCTTGGGGGAGGAAGCCACACCCACCAGTGCTAGTCAGAGCTGAACGGGGTTCAAGCTTGCCTTTCCTACACATGAGTGCACAGCCCAGCTCCTGCCCAGGGAGCTGGCAGACCACTGCACCTGGTAGGTCGCCTGTGGCCTGAGTGAGGTTTGGGCTGGTTTAAGGGACAGCCTGGACCCAGCTGAATGCCGTGACTTGAGGAGAGTAGGCCGTTGTGAGCCAGGGCTGTGTGCCCGCTCTGAGCTTCCTCTGGGAGTGACTGAGTGTGGCTGCCCTACCTGGAGGCCTGTTGAGGTTAAATGAGAGGATTCAGGGCCAGCCGAGTGGCTCAGTTGGTTAAGAGCTCGCTCGAGAGTGCGAGCTCTGAGCAACAGCAGTTCGAGGCCTGGCCCGGGCTGAGCAGCTGCTGAGCTGCCAACAGGTGGCAGGATGGCTCAGCTTTAAAAAAAAAAAAAAAAGATTCATACAGAGCAAGGCAGGGGAGGGCAGGTGCCACCGCTGGGAGGGTGGGGGACAGTGCATGTGAAACCAGAGGGAGGGACTGGGTTAGATTTTCTGGGCTGCTGTTCCCTTTGTGGGGCCCAGGCTCCGGGAGAAGTCAGAATGGTTGGCAGCAGTGAAACCTGAGCCAAAGTGAGAAAAGGGACCAGATAGATAGTTGGCTCATGTCTCATGTGGAAGGGCAGGCTGGGACAGCAGGTGGGTGGCGTGACAGCAGGTAGGTGGTGGCAGAAACTCAGTGGGGGGTGCCAGTCTCTGACCAGGCCCAGTGAGTGGGACACTCCCCACAGGGAGGCAAAGCTGGCCCCTTGGGAGGGGAAGAGCCGAGGAGAGTGCGGGTTCCCTGGTTTCATAAATGGGACAACAAATGATCCCAGAAACAGCTGATAAGGGAGCCTGAGTCTCCCCTGGCTACAGTCGTGGTCAAGAGAAGGTTTGGGGACACTGAGAAAGCGAGGTGTCTCCAGGAGGCCATATATTCAGGACAACTCTTTGTGGCCAGTGTTTGCTGTCCCCATGGAACCAGGGTGTCCCTCACCATGACTCCAGATGCCATCAGACACTAGTCTCGAAATCTGTGACTGCTCCAGGGCAAGGCACACACTTGGCTGGGTGCCTGTGAAGCAGACGGGTCCCAAGGAGGCTGCCGAGGGACCCCTGATCCTGCCAGAGCCCGCAACTCTATCATGGTCTGAGTGGAGCCGGCAGGCCCACTGGAAAAGTGGGGGAGGAGGGGCAGCCTGTGGGCTACCTGCCCTCGAAGGTCTGAACAGCAGGCCTAGTGCAGCAAGGGTAGACCCCGGGGTCAATCTAGAGTCCCGTGTGTGGGCTCAGGCAGCCCCAGGGCCTTCCTAGGACATAACCAGGGCTTAGGACTAAGACAAGCTCAGCCCCCCAGCGCAAGCCAACATGGGACTGTTGTCCCCTGGGGACAGGAGGTAACCACAGGGGCTGGCCAGCAGCCTACATTCACTGTGGGCCCCTCCCAGGTGTTAAGCATCAGAATGGCACCTTTTCAGTTGGCAAAGAGCCACAGGCCTGGCCCTAGAGGTTCCAGGTGGTGAGGGGCTGGTGGGACAAAAGGGGTGTGTCTGTGGGGACACTGTGGCCTTTGCAATAAGCACAGGAGACATTCTATCTAGAGAAGACTGCCCTGGACAGCTGTCCTAGGGCAGCTAAGCAGATGGGCCCTGTTGATTGAAGGGACGGGAAGCTGCCTACGAGAAAGTACGTTTCTTGGGGTTCTGACATGGCTGCTGCTGGAACAAGCTGAGCCCGCAGGCCTCCAGGGTTTGGACAGAGGCCATAATGCCCATGAGTGAAGTCCTCCAGCCTGTGAGGCCCTGCATGGTGTAACTCACCTCCCTAGACCTTATTTTTATATTTCTCTGCCCCTCCCACTCCCCTCCAGCCATGCTGGCTCCCTGCTGCTCCTCAAGCACAAATATACTAAGTACCTCCTGCCTCAGGGCCTTTGCACATGCTGTGCCTGCTGCCCTTTCCCCCAATGTCCATGTGGCTCCTGCCCTCTCCTCCTTCATGTCTCTGCTCAAAAGCTACCTTCTCAGAGAAACCTTCCCTGACCCCCACATAGAAAACAGCACCCTGATCCTGGTCCTCTCTCTCTCCCTTCACACTGGGAGGGTCTCTCCATGGCACTTATTACCATCAACATGTTATGTGATTATTTATTTACTGTCTCTCCCCAGAAGGCCAGCTCCCTGGGCACGGGGAATTTGTTTTATTCTCTGTTGTATCCCCAGAGCCCAGAACAGTACCTGGTACATAGTAGGTGTTCAATAAATAGCCAAATGAATGAAGAAATGAATGGATGAATGCAGAAGAGTGAGTTATGGCACAGGGAAGGAGGTACGCTTGGATGGGCTTTTCGTTCGCTTCATGGAGGATGCAGCTGTCCCCATCCCCCTTGTCCCAGCCTCCCCAGCCCTGCCCGCCTTCCCACGCCTCCTTCACCTTGCGCAGGTCCTGTGCCAGTGCCTCCTGCAGCAGCTGCTTGTGGTCCTGCAGGAAGCGGCCCAGGCCCTTGAGCTGCGCAGCCCGGAACTCGGCGGGCCTCGTCAACCCTGAGCTGAAGGCCTCCCGCAGTCGCCGCAGTGTGTCTGAGAAGGGGTCCATCCTGCCACTGGGGGGAGGGAGGCAGCATGGGCCCGGGGCTCCCCCACCTTCTCCGGCACCCCTACCCTGTCCCTGCCTGCACCCATGTGGGCACACAAACAGCCCCATGGGGACTCACGTGTAACCCCAGGTGGCCAGGGCTGGTCCTGCCTCCACATCTTTCTCTCTCTCTCTGTTTCTCTCACCACTGGACCCCAAAGCTGCCATAGGACTGGCGTGGGGGCTCAGGCACAGCTACTCCACAACTCCACAGCCCTTAACGGTGAGCAGGCAGCCAGGGGACCACACAGAAATTAGCCGCAAGCCATGGCCCCACCCCTCTCCAGTGCTCTTCCTGGAGGAGTTTGATAAGTGCACCAACCGCCACCATAGCCACCACTTTGGGACATCAAGACACAGAATGCTGTATCGACCCCTGCCCCCAGCCTGGAGGCACTGCCCAGGGAGGCCAGGTGGGCTGGCAGTGGCTCAGAGGGCTGGATGACGGTGGGCAGTGGCCTCCTCTCTCCATGCCCGAGCTTCCCAGCAAGACGGGGAGAGAACCCCAGCCTCCCAGAGGCCCTGCTGCCCACCCCAGTCTGGGCTGGTCACTGTGTTGGAAGAGCAGGGAACAGTGGGGCCAAGGGGTGAGGAAGCAGTCATGCCTCCATGCTATCATCAGCCAGAGCTGGCAGACAGGCTATGGGCACCAACATCCCCCCAGGCCACACTGCCTGTTTACTTGAAGCTTATCAGAGGCGTTTTCTGACGCACGCACTCCTCAGCCTGGTGCCAAGAACGCAGAGGGACCCTTCCTCCTGCCCTCCCTGACTGCCTTCCCTTCAGAGTTCAGCTGGGCTGACGTCTCCTCCAGGCAGCCCACCCTGATTACTTCCTCACACATTCTCACAGTGGCCCCTTGGCTCTGCTGCTCACCACACTGGGTCATACCATGTCCACCTCCCCGGCCTTCCCTCTTATCTCCTGCCTCCACTCCCACTGGACTAGGACGCAGGCCCCTCTTGGCTTACTTAACTTGTCGTTTGGGTCTTAGTGCCCCAATCTCCTCATCTGTTAGAG
Source organism: Hipposideros armiger (assembly GCF_001890085.2). Lineage (NCBI taxonomy): Eukaryota > Metazoa > Chordata > Mammalia > Chiroptera > Hipposideridae > Hipposideros > Hipposideros armiger. The sequence goes on from NW_017731443.1 coordinate 13,212, forward strand.
GGATACTGACAGAACCCACAGCTGACACGGTGTCTATCAAGGATGAGACCACACGGTCCAGTTCAGTGCCTCCAAGGCTGCCAGCTATTGTTGTTAAGGGGCTACTGTCACCATGGCCCTCAGTTTTCTGGAGGGCTGAGCCTGCTGCAGCCAAGAGGATGGCCTGGCCCAACCGGCACTTGGTGTCGAAAGCATGGCTGGAGCCCTGGGCTGCCTCCTAAGCGTGCTGGGACCAAGCTGACCCCACGGGTCTCCTGTTCTGTTTGGGAGAAGCTGGGCAGTTTCCTCAGGCACCATGGCTCCCAGAGAGGGGGGCAGTGTGGCAGAAGGGGGCAGTCTCATAGCCCCTCTCAGCCCCAGGCTTATCCCCTGCCTGACCCCCCTTCTGGGAGGAAGGCACATTGGCCTGTGCCAAGACCCAGGAGCGAGAGCCCTGCCGGGGTCTAGAGTCGCCATCTGGGCTTGTCCCCCGGCTCTGCTTCTGACTGGCCATGTGACCTTGAGCAAGTCACTCACCCTCTCTCTGCCTCAGTTTCCTTGTCTGTAAAGTGAGGATAATAGAGCACTTGCTATCATCCTGAGGATTAATGGACACAATGCTGGATAAAGCATTTGCCATTGTGCACATAATACGCGCTCAGTAAAAGTCAGCTGTGGTTATTTTTTCTAAGTACTCCACAATCTTTATTTCCCTCCCCCCACCCAGCCTTTTTGCTGTCCTGCTCTCACCTGCAGATTTCTACTGATGGATGCTGACGGCACAGCACACCCACCCTCTCCTGCCTCCCCATGGTGGTTTGCACTTTCATTAGACTCTATACCAAACCCACGAAAATGTAAGTCACGTCATTTGAATGGTGCTCCTCTGGACAAGGTGAGGGGTGGGAGTCTGAATGGAAACTTCCCGCACCCTCTCCTGGCATCCACGAAGCCAACTCACCCAATATTGCCCCTTGCGGGTGGGCACCCCTGCCCAGAGCCCTGAAGAGTCCCCGCTGGGGAACGGGGAACTGGGCACAACCCAGGCAAACAGAAGAGTCAAAGCCGCCTTCTGCCTGGGATCTGGGGGGACCCCCTTGGCCTGTGACCTCGCAACGGACTCACAGATGAGGGGGTTCCTGCATTGGGCTGGGCTGGGGCCCCCACACCCCCTTCCCTGGCACGTCTGAGCTGTGTAAACTCATAAGGAAGTCGGACCCACCCGGCGCCTGCACGCGCCTGAGTGACCCGTTTGACTACCACAGCCTGGCGAGGCCACCTTTTATTCTCTGCACTGAAGGAGATAAAGACCATGGCACAGAGAGAGCAAGGAGCTTGCCGGAGGCCACCCAGCTTCTTCGCCCTGAAAAACCGGAATCCTGAGGAACAGAGAGCTGCCTAACCCCCACCGCCCATCCCCCAACCTGTGGCTGGACAGGGAGCAGGGCAGCCTCACCGCTGAGGAGAGACGACACTTCTGCAAACCCAGGGCCAGGCAGGCAGTGGCAAGTGGCGAGGATGGGGGTTGGGGAGCAGGCAAAGGACAAAGCCAGGCTGTGTATGTGGCCGTAAGTGGCCTGGCCTGTCTGAGCCACCAGCGCCCCGAGTTGCTGAGCCAGCCCACCAGCTAGGCCCCTAGCCCCGACTTCTTGCGGCTGTCTCCCCAGCCTCCCAGAACACTGTACCTGAGACTCTGCTAAGCTGCCCTTCCTCCTGGCCGTCCAAGCTCTGCTGGCCGCCCTGGCTACCGTAACGCCTGCAGTTATGAAAGATCCTGGGCGGGGCTGCCCTGGCCTGGTGCCTGGGCTGTGATTCGTCACCCGCCTCAGGGTAGAGAGATAGTTCAGTGACAGGACAGCTAGATTGGGGCCAGAACAGAGATTGCTTCCCCTAAACCCCTCAGAGACTGTCTAAGCAACCCCTCCCTACACCCCAG
>NW_017731443.1:18456-24192 GCF_001890085.2 Hipposideros armiger
GGAGCTGTTGTTCACCATCTTAGCTGTAGAGGGCACAGCGTCACTGGCCCCCATGTGGGATCCAAACTGGCGGCCCTGCTGCTCAGAGCTCACGCTCCCAAGCCAACTCTTAACCAACGACCACTTGGCCGGCCCTATATATATGCTTTTAATAAGGTTAGAATGGTACCATTAACCATTGTGTGCCATAATGTCAGGTTTTGAAACAAGCTACCAGAAAAATGTTCCAAAGTGAGTTGATTTTAATAAAGCGATTTAAAATGAAAAGTTACCAACAGACCGCAGGAGTCCATGTGTAACCAGGGCTTTAAATTAAATAATTCTGGGACCCTAAACTGTACAGTAACCTTTTTTAGGCATGACCTCAGAGAAATCATGCAATATTACAAGAAGTCAACATGTAAGACATAGTTGCTACGCTGCCGAGCAAGAAAAGTCTTGCTGGTGGGGGTCAGTGTGGGGGAGTTCAGCACACATTGTCACTGGTGTCTTCTTTATATGGGGCAGGCCACCGCTTCCTAAGCAATGTTCCTGCTCCCTTCCTACCTTCTCTTTGCTTCCTGGCTGTTTCTTAAAACACATTCAGGTCCGGCCGAGTGGTTCAGTTGGTTAAGAGCTCACTCAAGAGTTTGAGCTCTGAGCAACAGCGGTTTGATGCCCGGCCCGAGCTGAGCCGCCGCTGAGCTGCCAACAGGTGGCAGGATGGCTCAGCTTAAAAACAAACAAACAAAAAACACATTCTGCTTAATTTCGTCTTGGGGGTGGGAGATACAAAACCAATGAGTTCAACAAGCCTGCCCTGAAAACCTTTGCCCTTTCTTAAATGACACCCCCCACCCTCAGGGTGGAAAACGCCTGGCCATCTTGAAATGCACCCACTGCCTCTGAGTATCTCTCCCTGCTGAGCCCAGTGGTGTGTGGCCGGTGGGCCCTGCCCCCACCATGCCTGATGGTGGACTCTCAGGCTACAGCTTCAACAGGCAGCATCTCGGAGCTTCCTGGCCCCTTCAGAGGCCACCCCGTCTTCCTTCTCTCCCTCTCTAAGGCTTTTGTGGGCCTGCTCTCTTTCCGATGTGGTGACAACTAAGTTCTCCCCTGCCCTGTTTCCCTCCACAGGAACCTTTGACTCTCTGGCCCCTCAAGGTCTGCTCTGCCTCCAAGATGCTTCCCTTCCACCTGGCCATCATCCTGACCCTCTGCAACTTGTTTTCAGTTGGCAGAACTGCTTTTCTCTTATTCCTATTTTTCAGGTGAGGAAATATTGGGGTGTGTGCCAGATGAGGTGAGGGGGCTTCCCACTAATGCCCAGAGAAGACCATGCACCTAGCTGGGAGAATGTCCTGGGGACCGTGATTCATGGGGCAGATAGGGAAGGGGTCATTTACAGACCATAGATGCTCGTCTACACCCAGACCCAAGGGTCCCCTTTCCAGTATGGTTTTTAGGGCGGTATATTCCTGGAAGGGGCAAGGGCTCATTCTAGGCGTCCTCACTCTCGTGAAGAGCCTACACCCCTTGTTCCCCTGAGCCCACTCCCTTCAGCCACACCACCCACCTCAGGCAGCCACGTCCCCTCCTCCTGGCCATGTCTCCTGCCTGCCTACCGAATTCTACAAGGCTGCATCCTCTTGGGGACATCAAAGTCCACTGCCCCCCCCACCCCCCACTAGACCCAAGAACTCCTGGACCACCTTATCTCTCCCCACTCTGAGCCATGGCCACACCCTGGACTTTGTCATCACTGTCATCCACTCTCTGACCACGGCTCACAGCTTCCTGGCCTCCCAGCACCCACTGCATCCCTGGTATGCAGCCTCCTCCTTGTCCCTGGACTCCGGGCCCTACTCTCTCTCCTCCTTCTTCCATATCTCCCACTTCTAGGCACCGCTGGCATGACTCCACCTGTCTGTTTTACACTGCACCTGGGTGTGGTCTGAGAAAGCTCCTTGCAACCTGAAGCCCCTGCAAATTCATGCCCTCCACACACCCAGCTCTGTGCCTTCCCAGCAACCCCCCTGAGGTGGATAATTGTCAACCGTTCACTTGTCCATCCATCCACTCACACTTATTAAACACCTAAGTGCCCGACATAATCCTCTGCATGAGGGGTACATGGTGAGCAGTCATCTGGGTTGGGGGGAGCAGACAATTAAACCACAGAAAAGCAGAAGGGAAATAGTTCATACTGTTCTTCAGAATGGCTGGACCAGTTTAAATCCCACTAACAGTGTACGAGGGTTCCCTTTTCTCTACACCCAGGACAACACTTGTTACCTCTTGTCTTCTTCTTCTTCTTCTTTTTTTAAAGATTTTATTGGGGAATTGAGGAATTGGGGGAGAGGAACAGCCAAGCTGTTGTCCTTCAATCTTATTTGTCGAGGGTGCAGCAAGCTCAGCTCCAAGTCCAGTCATGCTGCTCAGCTCAAGGTGCTGTGTTCAATTAGTTGTGGGTGGACATAGCCACCATCCCATGTGGGAGTCGAACCTTCAGCCTTGTTGTTAAGAGCACACACTCTGTCCCCTGAGCCACCCAGGTGGCAGCTCAGCTCAAGGTACTGAGTTCAGTCTTTAGTTGTGGGCGGGCGTAGACCACTATCTCCAACAGGCAACCTTGTTAGGAGCACGTGCTCTCACCAGCTGAGCCATCCTGCCACCTTTTGGCAGCTCAGCAGCAGCTCAGCTCGTGGGCAGCTGGCTGGCCCATGTGGGAATCCAACCGGCACCACTGTTGCTCAGAGCTGGCACTCTTGAGCAAGCTCTTAACCAACTGAGCCACTCTGCTGGCCCACCTCTTGTCTTCTTGATGACAGTCATTCTTACAGATGTGAGGTGATATCTTATTGTGGTCTTGATTTGCATTTCCCTGATTATTAGTGATGTTGAGCACCTTTTCATGTATCTGTTGGCTATTTCTTTGGAAGAAATGTCTACTTAGTTCCTCTGCCCATTTTTATTTTTTATTTTATTTATTTAATTTTTTTTCCTCTGCCCATTTTTAAATTGGATTGTTTTGTTTGTTATTGAGTTGTATATTTATAAATTTTGGATATTAACTGTTTATCTGGCTCATGGTTTGCAAATATTCTCTCGAATAGGTTGCCTGTATATTTTTATTGTTTCTTTTGCAGTGCAGAAGCTATTGTTTGATGTGAGCCCACTTCTTGATTTTTTTTTTCTTCTGTTTTTTGTACTTTTGGTGTCATATCAAAAAAATCACTGCCAAGGGCCGGCCGAGTGGCGCGATGGTTAAGAACTCGCTTGGGATGCCAGAGGGCCCCGGTTCGGATCCCACATATGAGGGCCAGTGACACTGCCCTCTANCTCTGTCGCCCAGCCCTCCGCGTGTCAACACCATCTCATCTACCACCCCACTCGCCGAGCCGGACCCTCTGAAACCTGACATTTTACAACGGGGAAATGGAGTCTCAGAGAGGCGACAGGATTTGACCACACAGGGCAGGAGGGGCAGCGCTGGGACCCACCCTGGAAGCTTGTTGCTCCGGAGCAGAGTGGGGGCTGTGTCCATTCCCAGATGCACCTCCCACCTCCTGGGAAGAGCGCCGCCCTCTGTCCTCAAGGGCAGCCATCATGATGAGAAGTGTCACCATGGTGGTTCCTGTGTTCCCTCTCCTCAGGTGCCTGAGCTGTGCCAGGGGAGCCTGTCCTTGGCCTTGCCTGGCCCCCACCCCGAGCATACCTGTTGGAGCCAGCACAAAGAGGGGTGATTCCCAAGCAGCTGCTGGTGTCCAACCGGCAGGTGATTAGGTTACAGGTGTGGGGCAGGAACATCCTTTGTGCCATCGCCCTATGTCTGTTGTCCCGTGCCTGCCGCCCAGGGCCTGCCACCGCGGGCCTGCCCCCGCTACTCCTTTGCCTTGGTGCCCTGAATCTGCCTGACATCTTGGCCTGGGGCCTGCAAGCCGCCCTGGCCCCTGGGAGAAGCTCCTCACCCCCCCCCTCCCCGCTCTTCGCGCTCCCCCTGCCTACCTGGGAGGGCAGGAGAGGTCTCCTGGCCCACACTTGCTCTAGTAGCCCTTGAAGGCTTCAGCCACTTGGGACAAGGGTCAGGGGCTGCAGAGGCCCCTTTCCTCTGTGTGGGATGGAGCCCCCAGCCGCTGCCTGTCACGTGGCTCAGCATGTGACAGCCCTGCCCTGCTGTTTGGAGCTGAGCCAGGCCGAGGCAGAGCTGGTGCCAGGTAGGGCAGAGCTAGGGCTGAGCCTGGCAGCCCTCAACCAGGAACCAGGTCCAGAGAGGAACAGCCACTGGTCTAAGGCCACACAGCAATTCAGGGGCCCACCTGGGGGGTTATTGGTCAGCGGGCGGGGTGTTGCAGGATCTTGAGGGCCCTTCCTCCTTGGGGAGGAATAGAGACCAGTCCTCTCCCCTCTCTGGGTTGGATGCCTCTGTTACAACGGAGACAACAGGCTCAGAGAGATACAGTGACCAGGCCAGGGCCACACAATGAGAGGGACAGGTGCGGACTCTAGACCAGCCAGGCCCAACTTCCTGGCCCTTGTTTAGGAGCCAGGTGGGGGTCACACCCACTCCCAGGAACCTCAGGTCTCAGCTGAAAGCAGCAGCCGTGGTTTCCTGGACATCTGCTGTGCACATCTCAGCTCGGGGACCTCCCAACAGCCTGTGATGATTATCATCCTCATGGTTTCTAGTTAAAAACAAAAAAATAGCAAAGATTCAGCTCTGTGCAGGGAGGTGGTGTCAGGTGAGTGCACAGCGGGTCCAGCACGCTCCTATTGGGGACACAATGCGGGGGTGACACGCTTTTGCTGCTTCTCAACATCCCAGGAGCTGTTTGAATTAGGAGCAATATTTATCTCGCCGGTTCACTCTTCTGTAATGAACATCCATTATTGTCATAACAATAACAAAAAATAAAACCTACTATAGAGAAAATCATTTGAAAACAGTGAGGGGGATATGACTGCTCATTGCTCTGGGTGTGACAGTGAGTCTTTGCGGCCTGGATGGGGGTGGCAGGGACTTCCTGGCCTTGCTCAGCTCTCTGGCCTGCAGGCCACACTGGCTGTGTTGGTCTGGTCCCCCCATGCCAGCTCACAGGCAGTCTCAGCGCTGGAGGGTCAAAGGGAGATGGTGTCATTAGCTTCCCAGAGGGTCAACCAGGAAAAGCTAGACTAAGGTGGACCTGAACTGTGGGAGCTGGCACCGGGGAAGAGTCGAGCCACTGCCCACATACCTCTCCGGGGAGAAATACCCCGGTTTCTCTCTTTGTTCCGCCCCAGTCTTCCACCAGCACCTCCCATTGGTCAAATTTAATCAGGGAGCCTGTCGCTGAAGTATTTAAAAGTTCTTGTCTCCAGGAGCAGTTGCCAGTCACATTCAAACCCCACGTCTGGAATGATGTGGGGATGTTTTGTTGTTTTTTTCTTGCTAATTGACAGTGCTACTGAGCATCAGCAGATTTTAGGAGCCCTGGAGCTGAAAGTGCCTGCTTCTCAAATTCACCTGGTGTCACTGTGTGGGAAAACTAGCAAGATCAAGATTACTCTTTACTCAACTGGGACATTCATGCTTGTATTCTTTGTGCTTTTTCTAAAGCATATATATATATATATATGCTTTTTTTAAAAAAGATTTTATTGGGGAATTGGGGGATGGGAACAGTGTTGGAGAATCGGGGAAGGGGAACAGACAAGTTGCTGTCGTTTTGTTCTTCAGTCTAGTTGTGGAGGACGTTGCTTCACTGGCCCATGCTGTGG
>NW_017731443.1:28567-45657 GCF_001890085.2 Hipposideros armiger
GGCCGCTCACGGTGGCTGCTGGCCGCTCACGCTGGCTGCTGGCTACATATGGTAGCCCATGGCAACCCACTGCAGCAGGGGCTGCAGCCTACGCCGTCGCCGGTGACCCACAGCAGCCCAGCCCCAGGTGGAGCTGCCGTTCACCATCTTAGCTGTAGAGGGCAGTGTCACTGGCCCTCACATGTGGGATCCGAACCGGGGTCCTCTGGGGTCCCAAACCAGCTCTTAACCATCGCGCCACTCGGCCGGCCCGCTTCCCAGGTGTTTTTAACCAGGGCGACAGCCAGCGCTATGGGGCATCAGCTCAGGCAAAGCGGGAACTTCATGGGCTCCTCTGGTAGCCCCGGACCCAGTGCCCAGCTGGGTGGGTTCAGGAGGCTCTGAACGCTGCTCCAGGGTGGTGACGGGGTCACCTCACTGTAGTCCAGCAGCCACCACAATCTTGGCTTCCGAGTGGCTCTGCCAGGGCTCCCATGCCCATTTGCAGGTCCCAAAACTGAAGCTGGAGGGTGTGTGGGAGGGGGGGCTCCAGCGGCAAAGTCCTGTGGTGGGAGCCCTCTTTGGGGCTGCTGTGGGGGCGCTTCTCTTACCTGCAAACACACCAGATGAGGCCTGGAGGTGGGGCTAGGGATGACAGTAGTAACATTGAGCTTATTATGGGCCTGGCACTTTTCTAAGGCTTTGCATTAACTCAATCATCCGGCAATAGCCCTAGGATGTAGTGTCCAGCACCCCCATTTTACAGGTGAGGAAACGGAGGCACAGAAAAGCAGAGTTGATTCCCAAGGTCACAAAGCCATAAAGTGGGTGAGCGGGGATTTGAACTGGTATCTCACATCCCTGAGGCCGGGTCCTGGTCGCATGAGGTCTCCCTCTCCCTCTCTCCCTCTCTCCCACTCTCCCCCTCTCCCCCCCACCCCCTCGACAGGCCCCAAGCTGTGCTGGGGCCGCTCCTCCCAGGGTAGGCGGTACGGGGCGGGGCCAGGTCCCCGCCGCAGGGAGGAAGTGCCCGGCCCCGCTGCTGGTGCGCCCGTGCCCACCACCACAAGTCCTCCAGCGGGGTCGGGCCATGGAGGCGGAGCCGCCACTCTACCCGGTGGCTGGGGCCGCGGGGCCGCAGGGAGATGAGGACCGGCTTGGGGACCCCGACGGGCCCGAGGCCCCGGTGAGCGAGGACGGGGACCGTGAGGGGATACGGGAACCCACAGGGCCGTCCCTCGGGGCCGGGGTGCGGGTGGCCCGGGAGGCGGGCACCGGGAGTGCGGGAGCTGGGGTGCGAAGCCCTGGGCACCCTGCCGGATGCGAGTGCAGTGCGTACCCCGTAGCTGGACGAGCTGGTGGGCGCGTACCCCAACTACAACGAGGAGGAGGAGGAGCGCCGCTACTACCGCCGCAAGCGCCTCGGCGTGCTCAAGAACGTGCTGGCGGCCAGCGCGGGCGGCGCGCTCACCTACGGTGTCTACCTGGGTACCTGCCCGCTGCGGGGCCAGCGTGGGGCCAGGCGAGGGGGGACCGCCAGCCCTGTGGGCTCTGGCGCTTGATCCCAAGGCTTCCCCGTTCCCACCCGCCCTGCCGCCCTAACTTCCCTAGACCCAGCCTGGGAAAGAGAAACCGTAGGGGCCCTTCGGCCTCGCTTCCTCTTTCACTTCCCAGGGTGCTGCACTCGCAGCTGCAGCTGCAGCCCCGCCATGTGAGGGTGGGGCGATACTGTGCAGTGTCCCCAGGTCCCAACCAGGCCTATCGTGCTGGTGTGGGCAGGGGGCTGGGCGCCCTGGGCGGGTCTGCAGCCTTGGAAATCAGGAGAGCTGGGGTCCAAGAGACCTGCGGAGCTAGGCAGGTGGGGGTGGAAGTCTGGATTCAAGTCATTGACACTGCTGTGGCTGGCAAGCCTGGCTTCCCCTGTCCTCATGGGCGTTGGATTCGGAGATCCCTTTGGTAAATGCGTCCCAGCCTCTGCTTGGTTGCCTCCCGAGCCAGGCCGTCCCCTCCAAGCCAGCTCCCTGTCCCCAGGCCTCCTGCAGATGCAGCTGATCCTGCACTATGATGAGACCTACCGCGAGGTGAAGTATGGCAACATGGGGCTACCCGACATCGACAATAAGATGCTCATAGGCATCAACGTGATGCCCATCGCAGCGCTCCTCTACACACCTGTGCTCATCAGGTGTGACACCGAGGTCCCCATGAGGGCTGGGCTGTCACCCCGATCTTGAAGGGGTGCAGGGGCTGTTGGACCATAGGGTCTCCAGCTATCCTGGTGGTCTTGGGAGGCAGGGAGCTGGGAGAGGCCTTGCCTACCTGGAGGGGTAAGAAAGAAGGGGTGAAGCTGGGTTTGGGAAAGGAAACAAGCTTTGCCCAGGGCACACGGAGTTTCAAGCAACAGAAATTCACTCAGGCTCCTTCCCTCAGCTTATCTTCGTGCCCTCCTCTGTGGCTGGGAGCCACAGCGACCTTTTTGGGGTCAGGGCTGTAGAATCTCTGGAGAGAATCTGATCAGCCAGCAAGGCCCAGGCACCCACCCCTGCCCAATCAGCTGTGGCTTGTGTCAAGGGACATTTCTCATTGAAAGGGCATGGCTGGGCAGGTGCCCCAGAGGACCTGCTCTAGAGCGAGCCTGGAGGCATCTGGTCCAGCCTCCTGGCCAGTGCCCAAACCACCTCCACAAGACCCTCCCCACCAGGAGGCAGATCTGTGCTCAGATGGGACCCAGAGACCAGTTGACAAATTAGATGTGTTTCAGTTCCCCTTTAAAAAATTCCTTTATCACAATTGCACAAACAGCATTAGAATCATAATTGAAATCAGAAAAAAAGAAAGTCCCACGGAAACCTTCCAGTAAATCGGCTAACTTTGTTCTCCCACTGGCATACGTTTAAGTCCTTGTCGCCAGAACACGTGTGTGCCACGTTCACTTTTGCTTTCTGTCCTTTCACTGCACACATCTTGGCCTGCTCCAGTCTTCACAGTGGGGATCTGTGTTGGTGGCAACTTCTGTAGAGATCTGGGCATCCAGCTGTGGCTCAGAGTTGCACATCGCAGCTCCTTCTCCTTTTTTGCGTGTTCACCTGTGCTTTGTAGCTGTTTCCTTTAAAAAAAAAAAAATCCAGGATACATTCCCAGCAGTACCCTTACTTGGTCAGAAGCATGTAAAAGGCTTTATGGCTCTTGAAACCCCTCACTATTAATACCAACAGCTAACTTATTGCTTACGTGGTGGGTCCTTTATATGTGTTATCTCATTCCTTACAATCTGAGGGAGGTGTTGGAATCTTACACACAGAGAAAACAAGAAATGGAACAGCTTGCCCAACTCCCACAGGCAGCACCTGGCAGATTGAAAGTTTAAATAAAGCCAGAAAACCCTCACATTCTCATGCTTGCCTCTCGCCCAATCAGGCTGATTTTCCCAAGGGTTATGCCCATCTGCATGACCGCTAGCTGTGTGTGTCATTTTTCAAACCACAGCCTCACAAGCAATGACGAGTGTTTTTTCCTTTTTACTCCACCAAAATGTACAGTGCATTTTGTGTGACCTGCCCTCCCCCCAATAGATCAGAGGGGGCTGCCTCTCTATTTTTTATGTGGCAAAATAAAGATAGTTAAAGAACCCATGGCCCTGTGATAGAAGACAAAGTCATTGTATCGGATAACCAGGGTCACTTTACTTTAAACTTCCTGGAACCCAAAGGGAATTAATGAGCACAAATATTTAAAATAAACAAACAAAAACAAAAGATCTCAGTGGTGGTTTTTAGCCTGACCAGCCTCCATGCCCTGAATGGGCCTTTTTCTTGTTACTAGTCAACCCCATTTGAACGTGATGTGGCTTTTTCCCAGAGCCAGCAAGGCTGTTTTCTTAGGATACAGAGAGGAGGTACCCTCCTGACTGACTACAAGGACTGCAAGAGCGGTGGGCAGGGAAGAAGGGATGCCAGGGTGCCAGCCCTGCCACTGGGCAGCAGCAGAGCCTCTTTCTCTCTGCTCCTAAGTTTCCTTGAGCCAGCTTGGGTCGAGTCCCTTGGACGTGTGCCTGGGCCCTGCAGTCCCAGCACAGGAGCTTGGGTGGAGAAGGGGGTTGGTGCGTCAGCCCAGAGCACAAATGAGGGCCGGATGTGCCCATAAGGCACTGACTCGTGACACCCTCACCCCACGTTATCAGCCTCCATCTTTGCATCTGGCCAGGAGAGCCTTGTGCTTTGGGCTCTGTGTCCATATTACAGCAGTGAAAACTGGTGTGTGGATATACACCGGCTCGCCTGAGGCCACTCAGAAAGTCGGTATCTCTGAGACTCCATCTTAGAGCCCTTGACTCCAAGGCCAGGGATCTCTCCCCACCTCACACAGCCTCGTGAGCAGGGAGTTGTGGCCACTTGGGTATTGGGCCATGGTAGTCCAGGTAGACCCATGGTACCAGCGTCCCTCCCACTTCCCACAGGTTTTTTGGCACCAAGTGGATGATGTTCCTAGGCGTGGGCATCTATGCCCTCTTTGTCTCCACCAACTACTGGGAACGCTACTACACGCTTGTGCCCTCAGCCGTGGCCCTGGGCATGGCCATCGTGCCTCTGTGGGCCTCCATGGGCAACTACATCACCAGGTGAGCCTGGTGGGCAGCAGGGTGGGAGGCTGGAGACTGGGCCGAGACACTGCTGCGTTGCCAGCCTTGGCTAGGGCGTCTTGGATCGGCCCCTTCTGGCCTCTGGGCTTCAGTTTCCCCATCCATGAGACGCAGGGGCTGGTCAGCCCATAGCTCTGGGTGCAGGAAGCAGAGGTATCTGGTAGAGGTTGGGCTGGGGAGAACCTTCTCTCCTTTGTGGTCCAGGATGGCCCAGAAGTATTACGAGTACTCCCACTACAAGGAAAGGGATGAGCACGGCCCCCAGCAGCGCCCGCCCCGGGGCTCCCACGCGCCCTATCTCCTGGTCTTCCAAGCCATCTTCTATAGCTTCTTTCATGTAAGTGCCACATATGGGGCCCTGGGGGGTGGGGTGGAGGCGTATTTCAGCCTGAGAACCCACACACTGGAGCCCATCCCATAACCTGTTCAGTCCTCTAATCCTACTGCCCTTTCTTGGGCCAACCCCTGCTTGCTTACCCCTAGTGACTAAAACCTCGTCCCCTCCCTTTCCACAGTGCTGACCAGGAGGAAGTCCTCCTGCATTGGGCACTCCTTCCTACCACCAAGCTGCCCCCAGAGGTGGGAGGGCTCCTGTCCCCCTAAGGCTGTGTGCTCAGACTCCTCCCAGATCACGCATGTGCCCCCTGCCTGGTTCCATGCCCCAAGCCTGGCCCAAACTGCCCTCCTGCCCACAGCTGAGCTTCGCCTGCGCCCAGCTGCCCATGATCTACTTCCTGAACCACTACCTGTATGACCTGAACCACACGCTGTACAACGTGCGGAGCTGCGGTTAGTCCTCATTAGGGTGGGGTCCCGGAGTCCTGCCCACCTCCCTCATTGAGTTACCTAGCAGACACTGAGCACTCGAGGGCAGAGAGTATGCTCTCTCACAGAATTCAGGGCTCAGAGTCCAGTGTCCCATAGCTCTGGCAGGTGAGGCACTGAGCCCTGTAGGGATATGTAGTTAGAATCTGCCTGCGGGGGTGGGGAAGGGATTGCATCAGGGAAGGCTGCCAGGAGGAGGTGCCATCTGGGATGAAGCTGCCCGCAGGATCTCATTCCTGCAGCGCATACCCTCAGAGCTCAATCAGTGCAGGGTGAATGTTTGGAGGTGGGCTATGGACTGGTGCTCCCTCCCCCTCAGCCTGGGGCAATAGGGCAGAAAGGGAGGTGGGGGAAGGATTCAGTCCTGGTGGCCCTCACCTTCAAACTGCTCCCCAAAGGAACCCTGCCTTTGCATGCATTGCCCTCGCTCGCCCCTTTGACCCTCCGCACCCACCCACATGCCTCGCTGCACTTGTTGACAGTGTGCCCTACGCCCTCGCTCACGATGCCCCCCCTCGGCCCCTTCTCAGGCACTAACAGCCAGGGCATCCTCAGCGGCTTCAACAAGACCGTTCTACATACGCTACCACGGAGCCGAAACCTCATTGTGGTGGAGAGCGTGCTCATGGCGGTGGCCTTCCTGGCCATGCTGCTGGTGCGGCCTGGGATGGCGGTGGGGCGGAGTCAATGAAGTCTGGGGACAGAGGCGGGGAGAAAGGGGTGCAGCCTAGGCGTGTGGCTGGTGGCCTGGGCAGGGTTCTGACCTGGAGACGTGGTCTGAGTCGGGAACCAGGGCTAAGTCCTGGGGAGGCCTCGCTGATGCCTGTGGACTGAGACTGGATTTGGAGGGCAATCAGGTTGGGTCTGGGGTTGAGCTGGAGACAGGGTCAGAGCGGATAGGCTGTGACCTGCGAGAGTCAGACGGTGCGGCTCAAACTCGGGGGCGATACTGGAGGCAGAACTAAGGCGTTGGGGGCACGGCTAGGGCGTGGTTTTGGCCTAGAGGTGGACCTGGGAGGCAAGGCTGCGGCGGCGGCGTGTGGGTGTGCCTAGGGGCGGGGTCTGGGCTGAGGGGCGGGGCTGAGGCCCGGGGACAGGACCGAGGGGGCCTAGCTGCCCGCCCCCTTACTGCTCGGGTTCCTAGGTTCTTGGCCTGTGCGGTGCCGCGTACCGGCCCACGGAAGAGATTGACCTGCGCAGCGTGGGCTGGGGCAACATTTTCCAGCTCCCTTTCAAGCACGTGCGCGACTTCCGCTTGCGCCACCTCGTGCCCTTCTTTATCTACAGCGGCTTCGAGGTGTTGTTTGCCTGCACTGGTATCGCCCTGGTAAGTACAGCCTGCTAGGGTTAGCGGAAAAAATACAGGAAGTCGGGTTCAATTTGAATTTCAGATAAACAGCAAATAAGTTTTGAATTATATGTATAGGTATGTACAAGTATGTCCCAAATAGGTCCATCCCTTTTCCTTCTGTTTCCTTATTCCTCCTCTACCTGAACAAATTATTTTAACCTCTCTGAGCCTCAGTTTCCTCATCTGTGAAGTGAGTCTAGTAACAACCCTCACTCCTGGAGGCATTATACAGTTGAGATGGTATAACGCCCATAAAGCATTTGATTCCATGCAGGGTGCAGCCCCGGTGTCTGGGGACGTTTCCAACCATTTTCTCCTTCTCTGCCTCCCCGGAACCTTCCCATGAGGCTCGGAGGGAGTTATCCTCAAGGTGGCCCAGAGAGGGCAGGGTGTGGCCTAAAGTGAGACCTCATCGGAGGAGAGCCAGAGCCTGGGCCAGCTGACCTTACACTGTCACCTCTGTTCCCCCAGTGCTATGGCGTGTGCTCAGTGGGGCTGGAACGCCTGCCCTACCTCCTCGTGGCTTACAGCCTGGGTGCCTCGGCTTCCTCAGTCCTGGGCCTGCTGGGGCTGTGGCTGCCGCGCCAGGTGCCCCTGGTGTCAGGGGCCGGACTGCACCTGCTGCTCACTATAAGCCTCTTTTTCTGGGCCCCCAAACCTCGGGTCCTGCAACACATGTGGATCCTCTATGTAGCAGCCATCCTCTGGGGTGTGGGCAGTGCCCTCAACAAGACCGGGCTCAGCAGTGAGTATAGCCATGGGCACTGGGATGGCTGGGCAGGGGACTCTGTGGCTACCTGGGGGGCGGGGGGGGCGGGGTTTGGGGGCAGCACAGACATCTCCAGCAGGTGAGGGTATGATTTGCCAGGTGCTGTGTGGCCTTTCTCACATTTAAACCTCACAACATAACATGTATGTGCCATCTCATTTTACAGATGGGGAAAGTGGCCCTGGGGAGTTAACTTACCCCAAGTCACCCACAGAGCCAATATTTGAATCCACATCTCTGTACCACCTCTCCACCTTAGATTCCTGAGAGTGGAATCTGGGTCCCCCTACTTCCTGTCCAGTGCTCCTTTTTGGGGGGAAATAAGTTCAAACCTCCCAACTTCAGGTTTGATTTGTAGAAAGCTTGTTGCTGTAAGCAGGTTGCCTTCCCTGAGCCCTGAGTGAGGCAGAGAAACAGCCCTTGTAGGCCTGGCTTTGAGCTCCTGGGGTCTGGGAGAGGACAGGATGTGACTGCACATAAAACTTTCCACTTTTGAGGCCACATGTGTCCCAGAACTAAGCCCTCCTGCATCGGGTCTCATCTCACCTGCTCCTTCCTCTGCTCCGTTCAGGGGGGCAGCGTGATAACCACGGTCTCCACTAGGGGGCAGGCCAGGACCTGTCCAACAGCTTTGCAGGTGCTCCCACCTAACACCTAGTCTAGGAGGGTCTCAGGTGGGAGATCAAGCACCCTGAACCCTGGTTGACACCTTTCCCCTTCCTGCCCTGTCCTGCCCGCCCACAGCACTGCTGGGAATCCTGTATGAGGACAAAGAGCGACAGGACTTCATCTTTACCATCTACCACTGGTGGCAAGCCGTGGCCATCTTTGTGGTATACCTGGGCTCAAGCCTGCCTATGAAGGTGAGGCTGAGAGCTGGGTAGGAGGAGAGCCCCTGGGGCGTTAGGCATCCCACACACCCCCCCACCGAGGCACCATATACCTTCTGAGTACCTCCCCTGGCCTCACAGCCCCTGATGGGCGCTACTCCACAAGGACTGGGCCCTGGGCCAAGTCCACTGGGTGGTCCCATTTCCAGCTTTCTATTACTGCCTCATCTCCCGAGGGCCTGTTGACTGGTGTCTGAAGGGGTTCACAGTTTCTTTGCCTCTGGGCTCCTCCCAGCCACCTTGTGGGTAGCTGGATAACTGGTTCACCAGATGTGGGGCTCCTTGAGGGGTGCTGAGGCTCTGTCTCCCTTCATGGCCTGCCTTCGGGGGCCCTGGTGCTGTGCTCCCACCCAACTGATGGATCAGGTTAGCAGGTCCTGACTAACATTTTAAAAAACAATAGAAAACGGCAGGGAGTATGCATGCAAATATGTGTGTAGGTGCTGAGTTATGTCATAGAATTCTTTCTGACTGGGTTAGTCATAAATGTGTGAGAAACATTACTTATGGTCTCTCCACGTGTAAGGGCCAGAATAATCTAAGCCCCGGTAAGGGGTGGGGGGGCCGGGCCTGTGTCCCGCACGAATCAACATCTTCACATCTGCCTATAAGGGGGCATAGCTGGGATTTGAGCCTTGCCGGCAGGAAGAAACAAATGGCGTGGGCCGCTCTGGGAGGAGAGTACCATGCAGAGGAGTGCGGGGTGGGAGTGGGCCCATCTGGGTGAGGGCCTGCGGCCAGCAAGTCCCCAGCCTCCCTCCCTGTGCGCCCAGGCCAAGCTGGCTGTGCTGCTGCTGACACTGTTGGTGGCCGCCATCTCCTACCTGTCGATGGAGCAGAAGCTGCAGCGCGGCGTCGTCCCGCGCCAGCCCCGCATCCCGCGGCCCCAGCACAAGGTGCGTGGCTACCGCTACCTGGAGGAGGACAACTCCGACGAGAGCGACGCGGAAGGCGAGCACGGCGCGGGCGGCGGCTGCGGCCGAGGGGACGAGGAGGAGGACGCGGCGCTGCCCTCCGGGCCCCGACCCGGCCCCGAACCAGCCGGCCTCTGCCGCCGGCCCTGCCCTTACGAACAGGCGCAGGGAGGCGACGGGCCCGAGGAGTAGTGAGGGGCCCAGCCTACTAGCTGGCCTCAGTTGACTGTGTTTCAGGTCAGGGGCGGGGTGGGGGCGTTCCCCCTGATTCCTGTGCCATCTTCGGGAAGGACCCTCTGCCCTCTTTCCCCATGTTTGGGAATGCCCCTCCCGGAGCCCGGGACCACCTGGAGCTTGGAATCTGCTCCTTAGCCTCCTCCTAGGTGCGGTGGGACTTTGGGACCCCTCGGCCAGGCCTAGTGTTTGGGAGAGCACAGCTGGACCCTCCCCTAGAGAAGCCGCTCTCCACGAACTCCGCAGGGCCGCTGCCCCCCAGCACGTGCACTAGCCCCGGAGCAGGCACCGGGTCCTCTTGCCGCCCCCTCCCCCGTGTCCAGCCCCAGCTGTCAGCTTCAGGCCTGAGCCGAGCGTGGTTCTTGCTCTGCACGACTCATCCCCATGGCCCACCAAGACGCATGACTTTTTATAGAATGTGAGCAATAAAGAGATTTTGTATTGTCCTGACTGGGAAGTCTCAGGTCGTGGGAGTACGGAGAGCGCCCCGGATGTGTGTATGGCTGACCCAGCCTCGGGGGGCGCTGTTGCCAGGCCTTGACTTCCCGGTGTCAGGGAGGGTCCCATAAGCCCCGCCCACCAGGTCGTCCTGCCTCCGGAGAGCCCCGCCCCTTCGGAGCGCGCCAGCTTTGGCCGGTCCCACCCCAAAAGGAGTTCCTGGGGTGGCCTGTAGGGACAGTAGTGGAGAATGACGAGCTACCAGTCCCTTCTGGGTCTAGAAGATTGAACAGATTCCAGAGGCTTAGGTCCATCTGCCCCCTTCCTGTCGTTTTCATAAGCATACCCAGCCTCCCTGGCCACCCCCATCCTTTTTCTATCCATTGGGACATTTCTGCCCACAGCTCCCCAGAGGACTTCTTGGGGAGTCTGTCAGGGTCACCCTGTGCCTGGTACAGGCCAGGGGAATGGTCTGAGTGCAGGTAAACTTGGCCACTGCTTTCTGGCGTCAGCCTCAATGCCCATGAGAGACACAGACCCCTCTACAGCTTGAGGGTGCCCCTTTCTCCACCCCGCCTTATATGGGAGAGGGGACTGAGACCCCACTGTGAAGGCTTTGAACACCTGGGTTAGGACAGGCAAGGGGGCCACAGGAGTGTCATGGAGACCCGTACTGCACCCAAACAGTTCTGGGGCCACAACATTCCTCACTCTCCACACCCCCTCCACTCCTGGCTGAAGGCCAGAACCTTGTCCCCACCCACTCCAGCAGCAGGACTAGATTCTCCTACCGATAACCGATAAACCGGGACCCCCTTCTCCGCCCCTCGCTGCCCTCACTTGAGTTTGGATTAGTAGCCTCTCAGGGGACGCTAGAGCCGTCTGAGCCTCAGGATCCTTCTCTGTAAAGTGTATCTTTGGAAGAGAAGGCAGGAGTGAAACCCCCCAGCAGGAAACCTCAAAAGGCGCAGGGCATATTTTACATTTTCTAAATTTCTGAACAAATTAAAAAGTCCAGGTGGTTCACAGTTTCAACATTAGATCATTCCACATTTTTTTTTCACATCGTAACTGAGAAGCTGGATTTCCTGTAGTTTTGAGGCTAAAAAGTGAACGTGGAACATGCTTTCCAGGTTTGAGAAGCTGACCAGGGCACACAGCTGATCAGTACGTAGTGATATTAAAGAATGAAGTAAATACCATTTTTTCTTTCTATTGATGTGAATTCTATTTTCTAAATGACTACTAAGTTATTAGAACATAAATATTTAAGTTATTTGGGCCTGAAGTAATTCATAAATAGAACTTGAATATTTCTTTTGGCCTAGGAGCACCATGAAAAATTACTGAAGTGTGCCAGGAACTGAGAGGCACTCAGAGTAAGCTCTCCATGAACATCAGCTATTAATGTTACAGACCTACAATGATCCTCTCACTGTTCCCCATGGCCCGCCCCCTTGCCTGGACAACTGGCTGTAATCTTTCTGGGCCCAGCTCTACGGAAGGTGATTAAACCATAGCTTGTGACACCTGCAAATGCAGCCTCCCCAGTCTGCTGCAAACCAACATAAGCCAGTTACAAAGTTGTCTTTGGCAGATTCGGGGGCCCCTGCAGTCATGGGGGCAGTGAGGGCTACAGCTATAGTGAGAGCCACAGGTCACCTCTCCCCAGCCCCACCAGGTGGCCTGTACACTCAGGCAAGTGAAGGGCCGAAAGCTGTCTGCCTCATGCACAGACTTTCAATAACAAGCAGGCCCAGAAAAGATCACACGCTGTGACCCACAGGCTGGGTGAAGCGCCAGTTCCCTGTGCTTCCGGTTCCCCATCAGCATCTGGCATGGAAGGGAAAATTCTCCAGCAGCAGATGTGGCAACATCCTCCTGGCAGGATTCCAGCTAAACTCCAGTTGGGGGTTGGGCGACCAGGTACAGTAAGCCTCTGAATGCAGGCCAGGGGCCCTTTGGAAGAGTGTGGGTCCCTGGGAAGGTGGGGCAGAGGTGCAGAGGGGTTGGGGACGGGTCCGCAAGTTGTCACAGTTCCAAGCCATTTCTAACGTCCATCTCGATGCTGGACAAAGACTGGGGTTGAACAGGCGCGAAGGTGGCCCAAGGTTCATGGAGGATCCACTTGGGACAGAGTGTGGCTTCTGATTACGCTCTTCGATGCCCGTAGGACTCCACATGCCCCAGCGCTGCTCTTGGCACGCAGACGAGACTCACATGTTCACACATGACAGGCAATATACACACACACACACACACACCCAGGACAGGCTGTTAACTGGTCATGGCGGCAAGCCCCAGCAGGTTAACCGAGCTATCAGGTGTGAGTACCAGGCCCCTTGGCAGCTCCTGGTCTGGCCATAAGGCATGACATGGACGTTGGTGTCATCTCCCCTTGTCTTTGTCACGTCTGGATAAGGTGACCGGGTGTAGGTTCTGGATTGCTGAGTGGAGGATCAGACTTCTTGTCATGGCCTCTGCCTCTGTGATTTTGTCCATCTGCCCGAGGGAGATTGTTTAATTATGTGATTCCAAGACTCTACAGTCTAAGATTTAACTGTCTTTAACTTCTCAACAGCAAGTTCGATAGCCTGAAAAGCCTCCTTCTAAACAGAAACACCTAGAGATACTGGATAAGAAACAAACTTCTTTTTATGTACAGAGCTGAGCACTCTGAACGTAAGCGAAGTCCCCTGGGGTCCTGAAGCAGGACCTGGAACGCAGATTACATAGAAGAGGAGCTGGGGCTACAGCTGCCTGGGTGGGGCTGGGCTCTGAGAACAAGGGCTGGGGTTCTAATGGTCACAGGCTGAGGGCTGGGACCTTCCGAGACAGGGGCTTGCTATTCAGTCCATGCAAAAAGCTGGGACCACAGAAAAGCAACACTTGTAGGGAAAAAGAAAAAAGGAATTTCACACACAGGTGCAGGGAGATGTAAGGAAATTTGAGGTCTGAGTGGGGAAAACGTTTCCCACGAGAGTTTTGTGTTTTCAGGCCTGCTTTATATAAGTTTGATGTTCCCGCAAAGGGGTCATCCCATCTGGATTGTCTACAAACCCCAAAGTTGAGACATTAATATTAAAACGTAGTTATGGCTTAGTGGTATCCTTGGGGCTTCTGGCAAAAATACACAGAAAATCTTTCTAGACGGATCCCTGAAGCCCAGCCACCCAGGTAAAGCCCCTCTGAAGCTGAGCGCGCGACCCAAAGTTACAGAACACATGAGGAAACAAATCACTGAGAATAAAAGGCAATAGACCTCAAAGGGGCAGGATTAGACACCCCTCCATATGCCTCCCCCAACTTTGAAGAGTGTGGACCCCTTTGAGAAAGAAGCTGTTAAACAGGTATGTGTGGCAGCGGTTCCTAAAATGGCTTCCAGGGAGCTCTGACCCTTGACCCTTCACACTGCTGTGTCATCTCCTCCCCTTGGTGGTGGAGTGGACTTAGTGGACTTCGTCTAACAAGCAGAACATGGCCATGGTAGACAGAATGCGAAGCGGGCCTCCCAGGCTCTCGTGCCCTTCCGGTGAGTGTGGGCAGGACCACAGGATGTGGTGGATACGAACACAGGATGATTCGATTAGCTGATTCGAATCAGCTAATTGAAAGGGAGATTGCAGGTGGGCCTGAACTAATTAGGTGAGTCCTTGGAAAGAAGGCCGTGTGTCAGAGAGGCTGTCTCCTTCTGGTCTGGAGGAAGGCAAACCAGGAGCTGAGAGTGGCCCCGGTTGATGGCCAGCAGGGAAAGGGGGACCTCAAAGTGTTACAATGATAAAGAACTGAATTCTGCCGACAACCTAAGTCAGCGTGGAAGAAGATTCGCGCTTCAGATGAGAATGTAGCCCAGGCAACACCTCGACTGCAGCCTCGTGGGGCCCTGAGCAGAGGACCTAGCTACACCTGCTGACTCCTGACCCACATTAACTGCAAGATAATAAATGAGTGTTGTTTTAAGCTTCCGAGTTTGTGATCATTTGTTACACAGAAATAGAAAATTAAGACAATGACAAAAGTGATGCGATATCATTTCTGAGATCAGGTTACCAAAGAATGGGCTCTGTCTTGCTCACATTCTCCGTGGCTCATATCACACTCTCACCCCAATGAAGCCAGGGGCCGTGTCCAGAGCTGCCCTGTAGAGAGGCCCATGTGGCAGGCAACTGAGGGCGGCCTCCGTGCACAGCCTGCGAGGGCTCTCAGCCCAACAGCCCAAGAGAAAATGAACCCTGCCAGCAACCATGTGAGAGCACTTGGAAGCAGGTCTGCCACCTTCCTTGATCACAACCTTTGATCACGGAGGCACATAGATAACAAGGGACATGGCATGAAGTTGATTAACAGCATAGTGAACAGTAAAAGGATTCCCCAAGGAGAAGGGCTCTGGTTGGGTCTAGAAGGTGGGACAAGACTGAGCAGGAAGGGTGGCTTTGGGTCTTTATTGTGGTTCCAGGGTAGAGCCGAGGTGGGGTGCATGGGCAGGCTGGACCTCACCTGGTTTGAAATTTCTGTGGATGCCAAGAGTCTGACACATGCTTCCACGTGGATGAATCTGGAAAACATTATGCTAAGTGAAAGAAGCCAGACACAAAAGACTACACCGCGTATGTTCCCATCTGTATGCAATATCCTGAATGGGCAAACCCGTGAAGACGGAAAGTAGACCAGTGGTTGCCAATGGCTGGTGGGAGGGGAGAATCAGGTGTGACTGCTAATGGGTGTGAGGCTTCTTTTTGGGGTGATGAAAATGTTCAAAAATTAGACAGTGGTGATGGTTGCACAAGTCTATGAATATGTTAAAAACCACTGAGTTCTATACGTTGCAAGGATGAATTACAAGGGGCTATGCATTTTATCTCAATAAAGCTGGTATTAAAAAGAGGAAAGGAGTCTGGCATAGGGTTTAATGATAATTGAAAATTGGAAATTCTAGGATAATCATAGGACTGTAGGGTGAGGGGAAATATACCTTCAAGTGAAGTTTCTAGAAGTTTAACAGAGTAGGCAATAATTAGAAAAGGAAAGGCCTATTCAGCCCATGATAAATCCAACACTTTAAGGATGTGGGCTGAAATTTTAGTTAAGGATATACGTATATGAGGGATTTTGGGTACAAGAAGAAAAAGGGGGAGGAGTAGGTGAGACTTAGGGTCTGTTTTTGGAGAGATTTGAGGAGTGGTATGATTTTCAGCAGGGTGTAGGCGGGGAGGAGAGCACATAACAGAAGGAGATCGGGGAGTCACCTATGGAGTTAAGTCTGTCCATTGATATGGACTTGGTCAGAATGCTGTCGCCATCAGGAACCAAACATCTAGGCAGAGTTGCAAATACCTAAAAGCGAGGGGGTGGCTGTGGAACTGGCCCGCAGCTGGAGGCTGGAAGGATTTTCGGGTCATGTTCGAGAAAGTCTAAATTGCCTTGAACAGACTGTTAGTCAAAATCTGGGCTTTGAGGACTTGTCAGTGAAGGCTCAAAAGGAAGCGAGCAACCTGTTATTGGATGTGGAAGAAGGGTGATTCTTGTTTTGTGGCGACTGAAAGCTATGGACAGTGTTGTAATGGTGACCCTATAGCTTCTATTTTTGAAATTTAAACCTCTGATGGAATTTGATTTGACAGTGGTTTGGCTGGGGATTCTTTTTTTTTTTTTTAAAGATTTTATTGGGGAATTGGGGGAGGCGAACAGCATTGGGGAATCGGGGAAGAGGAACAGACAAGTTGCTGTCCTTTTGTTCTTCAGTCTAGTTGTGGAGGACTTCGCTTCGCTGGCCCATATTGGTATCATCTTTGTGCTCTTCCCGGGTGAGGCAGATCAGTCGCAGGCCTCTGGACGGCCGCTCACGGCGGCTCTTGGCAGCTCACTCTGGCTGTCGGCCACTCACGGTAGCTTATGGCAGCCCACTGCAGCTCCACTGCAGCCTACTCCGACGCAGGAGACTCACAGCAGCCCAGCTCCAGGTAGAGCTGTTGTTCACCATCTTAGCTGTAGAGGGCGCAGTGTCACTGGCTCTAATGTGGGATCCAAACCAGGGCCCTGCTGCTCAGAGCTGGCGTCCCCAGCCAACTCCTAACCAACACGCCATTCAGCCGGACCTGGCTGGGGACTTTTTGAAAGTTTTTTTTTCTTCCCATTCTTTGCTCCCCCCGCCCCCCTCTAACCTTAATGACTGTTTACTGTGTGCGGACTATGCATACCAGTTCCAATGGTTCTGTTTACTTCAGACCAGTGTGCACACCTGGCCTGGTAAATTGGGAGGGTTTTTTTTGCATCCGTATGGGATTCACTCCTGAGCCTGGGGCAGACCAGCCTGTGGGAAGCACTTTTTTGTGAGGCTGCCCGGCCACCTTCTCCTTCCTTTGTTCTGCCCTCCCTGCTTGTCTATAAAACCTTTCGGTGGTATTAAGAGTGGGAAGGCAGTCTTTGTGACAGGAAGTCCACTGTCTTTCCTTAATGCTGATATTTTGGAATAAAACCTGCATTTCTTTCCGCCAACCTCGCCTCTTGAGTTTTGGCTTTTGTGTGGCAAGCAGCCGGACCTTTGGCAGGGTAACAATGTCATCTGCAGTTATGTAAAAAGTGGAAAATATGTCTAGAGCTTCTCAAGTACAGCGCTGCAGGCACTGCCTGGTTTCTTCTTGTTTACAGTGAAATGCAAGAGAAGATAAACGGAAGGGAGGACTGTCAATCAAAACAGCCGGGACGTACAAAGGCACAGGCAACAAAAGACAAAACTAGACAAACTGGACTTCGTGAACATGTTAAGGTTCTGTGCATCAAAAGACACTATCCACCCCACAGAATGGGAGAAAACGTTTGCAAAACATATATCTAATTAGGGATTCATATCTAGAATATATAGAGAGCTCCTAAAACTCAACAAGATAAAAAAAACAACCAATCTGAAAATGGGCAAAGCACTTGAACAGACATTTCTTCAAAGAAGATATACAGAGGGCCAGCAAGCACATGAAAAGATGCTAATATCACTAGTCAATTATGTTTTTGTTTTTTTAAAATACATACCAACCACTTCTTTTTTTTTTTTTTT
>NW_017731443.1:55157-67035 GCF_001890085.2 Hipposideros armiger
AAAATTCCTTGCTTATGTGCAGGACACCTGTCCTTGGTTCCCCGAGGAGGGAACTCTTAACTCTGACACTTGGCACAGGGTCAGTGAACAGCTGCGAGAACATTACTTGGCAGAAGGCCCGGAGAATATTCCTGTAGATACATGTTATCTTTGGGGACTAATTAGGGACTGTCTTGACTCTAGACCGGTGGCTTCACGCCTCCCGGACAGCCAGACTCAGACTACAATAGAGAAGCTCAAAAGTCTTCTTGAGGGGTTGGAGGAAAAATATATTCCTCAGGGAGGTGCAGAGGGTAGTAATAAAGGACCTCCAGATGAGGCCCTGCCACCTGAGTACCCTCAGGATTTGGCACAGGAAGGACATCATTATGCCATGATTGGAGAGAATTCCTCTGATGAGGAGGGGTCAGGAGATCCTGAGCCTCCCGCAGAGGCGGCGTAAGTTCTTGCCACCTGGACTAGGTACCGGCCTAAGCCCAGACGGGAGCTCTTTGTTCCAGGAAAGGAGCTGCCTCCTCGACCTCCGCCACCACCAGCCCAGAGCATCGGGGCCCCTTCAATAACTCTTTGGCAGCCACACTTCCTCCTCTGTATTCAGCAACTTAACAAAAGTAAGTCTTAAAAGATTTCTCTAACTCTCAGTAACTTTCAAAGTCTTACAGATAGCCTTAAATGTAAACAGCCTCTGCTTAAGGTTGAGGTAACTAAAGAGAGAGAAAAAAAAGAGGCACTTTTAAACCCAGGTGGCAGCCCCCCCCCTTATTGCAGCCTCCTAAAGTTATAAGGACAACTATAAGATCTTATCCTCTCTATAATTGTTACTAATTCTGTTTCTATATATAGCCTCTGAGGTCTATACTTGTCTATGTTTTATATGTATTATAATATTTTTGCCTCCCGATGGTATTATCAATTTATAATATTTGATTAGCTAAAAACAAAAGATTTCAATTAGATGGGCCATCTTAAATCTTTTAATAAATGTTCCAAACTCCTAGGAGATATTAATGGGATAAAAATTTTTTAAACCGCCCAGTATCTTCATTTTAAGTAATTTTCAATATAAGTTTAAGTATAATTAATTTTAGGTATTTTTAAGTATAATTCATTTTAGGTATTTTTAAATATAAGGTTAAGTATAATTAATCTTAGGTATTTTTAGGTATAAGGTTAAGTATAAAAATAAGGTCAAGTATACTAGATTTTAGGTATTTTTAATTATAGGGTTAAGTTTAATTAACAGTAGGTAATGTTAAGTAAGTATAAGGTGGTCAATTTTAAGGTTCATGAACTTTGTTTAACTGTAGGTATTTTTAAGTATAAGTAAGTAACACTAATTAACTTTAGGTGTACTTAAAAATAAGTATAGTCAACTGTAAGTATTTTTTTATTTTGGGGGTCAGTCAACAATACCCATCAATCTCTCAAAAATCAATTAATAAAACATAAAGGGGGAGACTATAGGTATTCCTTGGGTGCCAAGGATACCAACCTTAACTAAGCCTATCTTTCAAATTTTAAAATTTCAAATTTTCACAGTTTTTAAATTCTTTTTTTTTTTTTAAAGATTTTATTGGGGAATTGGGGGGAGGGGAACAGCGTTGGGGAATCGGGGAAGGGGAACAGACAGGTAGACAAATTGCTGTTTTGTTCTTCAGTCTAGTTGTGGAGGATGTCACTTCACTGGCCCACGTTGGTATGATCATTGTGCTCTTCCCGGATGAGGCAATTGGTCGTCGGTCATTGGTCGGCCGCTCACGGCGGCTTACAGCAGCTCTCGCTGGCTGCCGGCCACTCACGCTGGCTGCCAGCCACTCATGTAGCTCAAGGCAGCCCACTGCAGCCCCGCTGCAGCCCACGCTGTCGCCGGCGACTCACAGCAGCCCAGCTCCAGGTCGAGCTGTTGTTCATCAGCTTAGCTGTAGAGGGCAAGCATTACTGGCCCTCAATGAAGGATCCGAACCGCAGCCCTGCTGCTCAGAGCTGGTGCTCCCAAGCGAGCTCTTAACCAGTTGAGCCACTCAGCTGGCCCCAGTTTTTAAATTCTTTATGTCTTTATAATGGACAATTTTATCTAACAAGGACTAGATTCGGTCCTTGTGTGGGGGAAGGAATGTCTATGTTTTTTCCTAGGAACACAAGATGAAGGAGAAAAAGACATACTCACAACATGATGTCTCTAATATCATCCTAATTGAAAATTGCAGAGTTGTAGGAGAAATTTAAATATAAGGGTTCTTATCACAATTGGCAGTTTTACCAACTGTAGAGGATATAGTATTTTAGTCCTCTGTCTATCACTATTGAGGGACCCAGGATTGTAGGTCCTGGGATATAAGCCCTCATAGTAAAAAAAAAAAAAAATAGGTTAGGATTCATAATAATAGTTTAAGGCTTCACAACAGTTATATCATTCATAGCTTAAAATCATTGCTACTACAGTCACCACAGCAGCCTCTCATTACTAATACTATAAAAAGCTTTAAAGTAAGTCTTTTACATTTCATATTCATATCCAAAAGAGGTGGATACAAAAAGGAAATTAATAATCAATGTCTTAGAGATCATAGTTAAAAAAAAAAAGGAGTTAAGGTCGAGATCATATGCCGCCAACTTACCTATAGGTGTCATAAGGAAATAAACAATACATAAAAGAAGTAAAGGAAATAAATAATATATAATAGAAATCAATAACAATCACCTTCAGGACACTTGGTGGAGTATAGATTTCAGCTTTGGGACTTATTGGTCCAGAAGATTTGACACAAAAAAGTAATATTACACCTCAAGAACTTGGATCCTGCTAAAAAAGTTATGGTTCTCTTGCTACTAATCTTGTGCTTATTTTCAGTTCACGAAACAGTCATCAAAGCCCGTCATTAGGCTCTCAATAAAAGAGGCTCATTGCACACAACTCATGATAGTGATTACATATCTCCATCCACAGCATTGTTAGTTCTCCGTATGGCTCCGCTGCTCACCCTCTAACAAAATTCTTTTGTGTCTGATGCTCATGCTCCACCTCCACCCCCAGGATTGGCCCCGCGAGGCTTGGCCCCACAGAATGACTGATTAGCCAAAGACGGGTAAGTTCCCTGGGAGAAGGACAACCTAAGACAGACACCAGTCGCAGGGGGCCAGCTGTAAGATGGCTGGATAGTCAATGATGGGTAAGATCCCCCAGGAAGGTACAACCTAAGACAGGCACCAGTTGTAAGATGACTGGTTAGCCTATGACGGGTAAGATTCCATTCCTTGAGAGGGACAACCTAAGCCAGACACAGCCACCGGGGGGCCAACCGCAGCCTCAGTAATTCAGAGGTCTGCCTTTAAGTAACAAATAAAAAAGGGGGAGATGTGGAGAGCCAGAAGTCTGCAGTAAGGGTTAAGACTGGCAGCTGGCAAGCTGCCAGGCTCTCAGGCCCAGGTGAGCAACGTGGGAGGGCTGCTAGATAGGTCTCATTCTCCACTGTGCTGCTGAAGAAAGAACAAGTCTACATCATAGACAACCTTGAAAGTTACAGAATGAACTGCCAGCCTGTTTGCAGTTTCTACTTGCTATACTTTGTCTTGCTTCAGGGACATTTGCTTCCCCACTCCCTCAAGCTCCCAAAACTCCTTACCTAAATAAAACTACTTTTGCTATAAAAACTGTGTGCAAGCAATAAATGGGGCCACTTTTCGCCATCAGCAGACTGTGGACCTCCTGAGCCCAACTTTTGTCTCTGTGTCTTTTTTTTCTAATCTCCTTATCCAGTCTACTCAGGTTAACCCTCTAGGTGCCTGGCTGACGAGCAGGCCTCGTCACTTAGGGAACTGAGAGGCGTCTCAGTAAGAGGGACTCATAGAATTTTTTTTTTTTTTNGGCAGCCCAGCTCCAGGTCGAGCTGTTGTTCACCATCTTAGCTGTAGAGGGCGCAGTGTCACTGGCCCTCATGTGGGATCTGAACCAGGACCCTGCTGCTCAGAGCTGGCGTTCCAAGCCAGCTCCTAACCAACGTGCCACTCGGCCGGCCCAAGCACTTCTCATTCTTCCCCACCCCCACCCCAGTCCTTTGGCCACCATCATTCTGCTTTATGTCTCTACGGAGTTGCCTATTCTAGACATTTCATATGAGTTTTCTGGCAGTGATATTAACTGCAAACGTGAAAGCTGATGCAATGTACCTGCCTGGCTCTGCTATAAGTCTCACTCCTGAGTCTGATGAAAAGTACTTGTTCAGTGCTGGGTTGGTTACACTGGTGACCTCTTCAAACCTAAGCTTTACATCTTCGGTTTCAGGAAAGCCAGCACCAATCTCAACAGATACATGTCAAAGACACAACAAACATCAGAGGTGGCTTTCACGAAGGCCCCGAGGCCAGTACCACTGCTTCCCATGTGGAAGCTGACACCAGTGACATCAACATTGAGCCTTTTTTGCCCATTCCCAAAGCAGCCTGCTGGTTTGGAGGGTGGCACCAAATTTAAAACTGAGGCGACAGACTGCTTTGGCATCAACAGTGGTGACATGAAAAACCAATATTGCCTTTGAATTTGCCCTGCAACTTCCATCAACTACAGTGCATTATCAAAAGTCATCATCTAGACTCCATTATTGGCAGCATGTTTAAACTTAGATACTTGTTTACGAGGATTTGCATATAGAATGCTTTCTGGGAACACGGCAATACTTGGCACCAACTGTATTTCAGTCTTGCTGGCACAGTCAAATCCCATCCCGATGGCAACGAGGGGCTTCACTATGGTTCCACTATCATTGCTTTTGACTGCATAAAATGTGGTGCCCCGAGGAAGAGCTTTTAACTGTTTCTGATGCTTTTTTTAGAATGTTTCCCAGGTCCACAACACAGAAGGCAGGCATCCTTACCTTCATCAGAAGAAACTCCATTCATTTTTTTTTGGTTCAGAATGTCCTTGGCAGTAAAGACTTCATGGAGGAAATGGCAATCGAACTCTTCATTACTAAAGTTGTTCATCGTTTCTGGATGTCCTTAAGGAAAACTAAGAGATGGAACTTAGAGAAATGATTGCCAGCTTTTCACAAACAGCAATTATCTAGGAATTCCAAGTCCGAGCTGAAGATGGGCATTCTCTCGGGGCAGCAGTGGAATTATTCTGATAAACAGACACAGAATTTGCTCAGGAGTGACTCAAGCCGACTCCATGTGGATGCTGCCACCAGGGAGCACACTGGACCCAAGGCTCCCTCTGGTGGTGGACTGCTGTCCTGAGATGGCCCAGAGGGGGCTGACCTGCACTGGTTTTTGGAGTGTTGATTTTGTACCCTATAACTCTGCCAAATTTGCTTATTAGCTCTAGTAGTTTGTGCACGTGTGTGCATGCATATGTGTGCGTGTGTGTGTATTCATTGGGATTTTAATATGTAGAATCATATCACCTGCAAATAAAAATTGTATTACGTCTTGCTTTCCATTTTGGATGCTTTTTATTTTTATTTTTCCTGCTGAATTACTCTGGCTAGGACTTCCAGTAAAATATTGAATAGCAGTGGTGAAAGCGGGAATCCTTGTCTTATTCCTGATCTTAGGGGGAAAGCTTTCAGTCTTTCACCATTGAGAACTAAGTTAGCTGTGGATTCTTTTTTTTTTTTTAAGATTTTATTGGAGAATTGGGGGAGGGGAACAGCATTGAGGAGTCGGGGAAGGGGAACAGACAAGTTGCTGTCCTTTAGTTCTTCAGTCTAGTTGTGGAGGACGTCGCTTCACTGGCCCAAGTTGGTATTATCATTGTGCTCTTCCTGGGTGAGGCAGATTGGTCGCCAGCCTCTGGACAGCCGCTCACAGCGGCTCTTGGCAGTTCACGCCAGCTGCTGGCTTCTCATGCTGGCTGCCAGCCACTCACGGTAGCTTATGGCAGCCCACTGCAGCCTCACTGCAGCCTACGCTGTCGCCGGCGACTCATGGCAGCCCAGCTCCAGGTCGAGCTGTTGTTCACCGTCTTAGCTGTAGAGGGCAGTGTCACTGGCCCTCATGTGGGATCCGAACTGGGGCCCTGCTGCTCAGAGCTGGTGTTCCAAGCCAGCTCTTAACCAACATGCCACTCAGCCAGCCCAGCTGTGGATTCTTTATAAATGCCCTTTATCATGTTAAAGAGTTCCCTCCTAGTTTGGTGTTTTTCTCTTTTTCTTTCTTTCTTTCTTTCTTTCTTTCTTTCTTTCTTTCTTTCTTTCTTTCTTTCTTTCTTTCTTTCGTATAAACAGGTGTTGAATTTTTCATATTTATGGATATGATCATGTGTGTGTGGTTTTTTTTCCCTATCATTTTATTCATGTGGTGTATTGCATTGATTGGTTTTCTTATGTTGACTCACCCTTGCCTTCCTGGATAGGTTCCCACTAAGTCATGGTGTATAATCCTTTAAATGTTCTGTGAATCATAATCCTTTAACACCTAGGCTTATACATGACATCTCATCACTTTTGTTCTATTCTGTTCTTTAGAAGCAACTCAAGAGGCCCAGCCCATACTCCAGAAGAGATGATTAGAACACAGAGGCATAAATACCCAGAGGTAGGGCTCACTGGGAGCCCTCCTAGAAGCTAACACAGTAGCCTTGGGAGTCGTTATATTATTCTTCGCTCTTTTACACACACATGTGACAATAATGACAACAACAAAATCTTTAGGCCAGCTGGGTTTATAGGTAGACCTTTTACCAAATATTCAAGGAATTAATCCCAATCTTACATGTATCTTCCAGAGAACAGAAAAGAGGCAATGCTCTCCAATTTACTCCACAAAGCTAGTCCATCCTTGATACTAAAAACAGAAAAGAAAAAAAAAAAAGTAAGAGAAAGGAAATAATAGGTCAATTTCATGTACGAACAGAGATGTAAAAGTGCTTAAATATTTTATTAGCAAAACTAATCTTACAATATACAAAAAAACAAATGTCTTCTAATATAACTCAATGTATTAATACATTAAAGGAGGAAACACATTATGATCATTTCAACAAAGAAAACATTTGATAAAATTCAGTATCCATTCATAATTTAAAATAAGCAAACCAAAACAAGATTCCTCATCAAGCTAGGTATAGAAAGGAATTTTCTTCACCTGTTAAAGAAATCTTCCAAAAACCTACAGCAAACATGCTTAAAGGTGAATTCTAAGACACAGTTCCATTAAAAACAAAGACTAGACAGTAATTCCCACTATCATTTGCTTCTATTCAACATTGTACTGGCGGTCCAAGTCCACATAGTAAAACAAGAAAAAACAATAAAATGTTAGAATTGAAAAGGGAAAAACAAAACTCAATTTCCACAGATTTTATCTTCATTTACACGAACACCCCATTATTGTTAGAACTAGTAATGAAAATAAGATTAATACAAAGAAGTAAATTGTGGGCCAGCTGAGAGGCTCAGTTGGCTAAGAGCCCAAGCTCTGAGCAATAGGGTCGCCGGTTCGAGTCCCACATGGGCCAGTGAGCTGTGCCCAAGCTGAGCTGCCACTGAGCTGCCAAGGGGCAGGATGGCTCAGCTGGGGAGGGCACGTGCTCCTAACAACAAGGTTACCAGTTCGACTCCCACATGGGATGGTGGGCTATGCCCACCTGCAACTAAGATTGAACACAGCACCTTGAGCTGAGTGGCCACGAGCTGCCAACGAGGTGCCGGATGGTGACTGGACTTGGAGTTGAGCTAGCTTCACCTTCCACAACTAAGATTGAAGGAGAACAACTTGGCTGTTCCCCTTCCCCGATTCTCCAACACTGTTCCCCTCCCCCAATTCCCCAATAAAATCTTTTAAAAAAAAAAAAGGAAAGAAATTGTATTTTCATACTCCACCTGCACATTTCTAGAAAGTGTAATTTTTAGAATAGGGAAAAAAAAGCAAGCTACTTAGGTATACATCTAACTAAAGATGTGCTAGTGGAAAAAATTAGTGTTGTATTGAAAGACATTAACAAAGAGCTAAACAGGTGGAAAGACATACCATGTTCATGGATGAGAGAATTTATAAATGTGTCAGATTCACCAAAAATGATCTATACATTTAAACACTTTGGATCAAGACCTTAATAAAAATGATCATGGAACTTCATGAGCTGATTTTAATATGTATGGAAAACGAATTGGCCAAGAATAAGCCAAGATAATTTGGAAAAAAAGCAAGGTAGGAAGACTTGCCCTAGTCAATTTCAAGGCTTTTTATTAAACTATAGTATTTAAGACAGTATGGTATTTGTATAATACAGAATTTTTTTAAAAAAAATCAGTGGGACAGACTACACAGCCCAGAAATAGACTTACCACAAATAATTCATCATCCAGCCAATTGTTAGTACAACTGGTCATTTTTATGGGGAAAAATATTAAATTAGGGCTGTACCTCACACTATTCATAAAAGTAAATCAATTCCAGCAGGATTCAGCATGAAAAGTCAATTTTTGGAAGCAAATACCTCCCCCGCCCCCAAAACTTTTATAATCTTTGGGTAGAGAAAGATTCCTTAAACAAGGCATAAAAAGCACAAACCTTAAAGAAAAAAAGTAACTTGGACTACATTGTCAAATAAACTACATCTTTAGACAAAGACCACTGAAAACACAC
This sequence comes from Hipposideros armiger, assembly GCF_001890085.2. Lineage (NCBI taxonomy): Eukaryota > Metazoa > Chordata > Mammalia > Chiroptera > Hipposideridae > Hipposideros > Hipposideros armiger. The sequence continues at coordinate 63,744 of NW_017731443.1, forward strand.
TTATCTTTGAACAACTTGGATTGATCCCTGGTGAGAGCTTAGGTGTGTAGAGCCGGACGTCTGCAGTAAGGGTTAAGCCTGGCAGCTTGCCAGCTGCCAGGCTCTCAGGCCCTAGCGAGCAGAGCAGCGTGGGAAGGCTGCTAGATAGGTCTCATTCTCCACCGTGCTGCTGAAGAAAGAACAAGCCTACATTATAGACAACCTTGAAAGTCACAGGATGAACTGCCAGCCTGTTTGCAGTTTCTACTTGCTATACTTTGTCTCGCTTTGGGAACATTTGCTTCCCCACTCCCTCAAAGCCCCCAAAACTCCTTACCTAAGGAAAACTACTTTTGCTATCAAAACTGTGTGCAAGCAATAAACGGGGCCACTTTTCGCCATCAGCGGACAGTGGACCTCCTGAGCCCAACTTTTGTCTCTGTGTCTTTCTTTTCTAATCTCCTCATCCAGTCCACTCAGGTTAACCCTCTAGGTGCCTAGCTGACGAGCCAGGTGGCCACGGCAGACGAGCAGGCCTCGTCAGGTGGTGCCCAACGTGGGGCCTGAGGACGGACTGAAGGAAAAGTTAAGTGAGGAGATTCCCTTCGGACAAGGCTGCTATCACTACAAAGAGGAGGTAAGGGAGCAAGGATATCAGGCGTAAAACGTGGGACAATCAGAATCAAAGGACCGTCAGCTTTTCACGCAAATTCTTACAACTAGGCTTCGCGCCCGCAGCAGTGGCGTTACTGCGCATCAGCTAGAAAAATTCCTTGCTTATGTGCAGGACACCTGTCCTTGGTTCCCCGAGGAGGGAACTCTTAACTCTGACACTTGGCACAGGGTCAGTGAACAGCTGCGAGAACATTACTTGGCAGAAGGCCCGGAGAATATTCCTGTAGATACATGTTATCTTTGGGGACTAATTAGGGACTGTCTTGACTCTACACCGGTGGCTTCACGCCTCCCGGACAGCCAGACTCAGACTACAATAGAGAAGCTCAAAAGTCTTCTTGAGGGGTTGGAGGAAAAATATATTCCTCAGGGAGGTGCAGAGGGTAGTAATAAAGGACCTCCAGATGAGGCCCTGCCACCTGAGTACCCTCAGGATTTGGCACAGGAAGGACATCATTATGCCATGATTGGAGAGAATTCCTCTGATGAGGAGGGGTCAGGAGATCCTGAGCCTCCCGCAGAGGCGGCGTAAGTTCTTGCCACCTGGACTAGGTACCGGCCTAAGCCCAGACGGGAGCTCTTTGTTCCAGGAAAGGAGCTGCCTCCTCGACCTCCGCCACCACCAGCCCAGAGCATCGGGGCCCCTTCAATAACTCTTTGGCAGCCACACTTCCTCCTCTGTATTCAGCAACTTAACAAAAGTAAGTCTTAAAAGATTTCTCTAACTCTCAGTAACTTTCAAAGTCTTACAGATAGCCTTAAATGTAAACAGCCTCTGCTTAAGGTTGAGGTAACTAAAGAGAGAGAAAAAAAAGAGGCACTTTTAAACCCAGGTGNTATATATATATATATATATATATATATATATATATATATATATATATATATATATATATATATTTTTTTTTAATTATTGAGGAACAGTGTGTTTCTCCAGGACCCATCAGCTCCAAGTTGAGTAGTTGTTTTCAATCTAGTTGTGGAGGGCACAGCTGAGCAGCCCATGTGGGGATCGAACCGGCAACCTTGGTGTTGTGAGCACTGTGCTCTAACCAACTGAGCTAACCGGTCGCCCCTCAATTATGTTTGATATAGTAATTTTATGTTTGCGTATTTTAGGTTAATTTTTAAAGTCTGGGGAAAAAAGGAGCCTGGCTTTTAAAATTCCAGACAGAAAAAGAAGCTATAACTAAGAAAAGGCTTTTGAGCACTGTCAGGAAAAAGTTGTGATCTAGAGATAAAGCCAAGATTGTGACCATGTTGTTGATCAATGGGGTCACCAGGAAGCTTAAGGGTGTAAGCTTAAGGTCCTCAGCCCTCCCAGTTGGAGCCCAAGATAGAAAAAGGCTTATCTCAGAAAGTTCTGTGGATGTACCTTTTGTCGATGAAAAATATCCAGCCTAAGAGAAAACGTATAAGTTTATTTGAGCCAAACTGACAATTGCCAGGAAGCAAAATCTAACGGATTGAGAAAATGGTCCAGAAAATGGCCATTTTGCAACTTATTTTATATATTAGAATAAAAGGAAGAAGGTTACATGAAATCCATTGGTAGTAGATTAAGGGGGTGGGAGAAAGCAAAGTGGGAAAATCTCTGGGATAGGATAAAAAGTAAAATGGAGAGACACACACTTCTTTTACATTGGTGGGCACAGCATAATTAATAGCATTTAACAGCACATAGAGATAGTATTTGGGGAGCAAGATAACTGAGGGACTTTGGAGTTTCCTGCTCTGGTGTGGTGGGTTGTGCCCTCTGGGGGATCGGGAAGAAGAGATTACTCTGATATTGAGGGGTATGTTATCTTAGATACAAAAAGATGACAGACAGGCTTAAGGTAAAGATTGACCTTTGTCAAGGAAGCTACAGGCCAAGGATGTGACTTCCCGCCATGGCCCACCTTTGTTAGCAATGTTTATGTTCACGCCACCCTCTGTGGTTATTTTCAGTCTCCTGAGCTCGTCAGGTTTAACATGTGGCCCCTTTTCCGTCCACTCTTTCATTAAATGGACTGAACCTTGATGAGATTCACAGCATTTCCGCCATGTTTTTGAGAAATTTTGCCAGCTGAGACTGAAAGACAAAACAAAGAGGCCTTCAGACCCCCCAAATTTTACTGGCAGGAAGCAGGCTGAGAAAACCACTCAGCCGCAAACCTATGCACCCTTTCTTGTAACAGGAAGGCTGACCAAGATCCACAGAGCAGAGCCAAGAGACATAGAGAGTTCTTCCAAGACTTTGGAGCCTGATCAGAGAACTTCAGAACCTGATCAAAGAACTTCCAACATTTTCCTGGCTGGATTTCAGAATCGCTGTGGACCAGTCCAGCTCTGTTGTGCCTCTCTCCCATGTTTCGCCCTCTTTGAACAGGATTGTCTATAGCAGTTATCCTACACTGAGGTGATGAGACTGCGGTCAAGGCATCAGCCAGAAATCCAATGCGAAAATTAATAAAGGGAAACCTCACTAAAATAAAATGGGGGGGGTTGGAAGTGGAGCTCTCACACAGCACTACTTCATGTCAATTATAAGAAGAATTCTCGGGCCGGCTGAGTGGCGCGATGGTTAGGAACTCGCTTGGGATGCCAGAGGGCCCGGGTTCGGATCCCACATATGAGGGCCAGTGACACTGCCCTC
>NW_017731443.1:69237-84499 GCF_001890085.2 Hipposideros armiger
TTGAGCTGTCGTTCAGCATCTTAGCTGTAGAGGGCAGTGTCACTGGCCCTCATATGTGGGATCCGAACCGGGGCCCTCTGGTGTCCCAAACCAGTTCTTAACCATCGCGCCACTCGGCCGGCCCAGAGCTCGCACTCTTGAGTGAGCTCTTAACCATAGAATTTGGTTTTGTGTCAGGAAATTTGGGGAAATGTTTAAAGAATTTAGGCTTTGCTCTGTACTGGGTGCTGTTAGAAGAAGGTATGTTTTTTATGATCTTAGTAAATCTTATCCATAGAGGCGCAGACTAACATGAGGGTCAAGCTACAACTGGCCCAGCAGCAACAGTCACTCCGAATAGGGACATTAGGTCATTTTTGTGATCTGACCATGTTCATGTTTGTCTGTGTTCAGTCATGTTTATGGAACAGTCTTGTTTTTGCTTTCATCCATCATGGGCACAGAATGGCTTGGTTGGATATTGCTGTTCTGTGAAATTGTTCACGTTTGACAGGAGAACACATTCTAGCTGATAGTACCAACCCAGCTCCTTGACGTCAAGCTTACTTTTCTCTTCCTCAACATTAACTTAAAATCTAATGCACAAAAGCTATTATTATAAGTGAAGTGGGAAGACAGGCTGTCAACTCAGAGAAGATGCTATCAAGAGATCTACTTGGCTTCTAGTAAGGAGCTTGGAAGTTACTACTCCATTTAAACAACAAGTACAAAGCTGAAATACAACTCTTCTTGGATCTATAAGAGAAATGAGGTCACAGGGCAAAGTGCTGCTCCTCAAATCGGAGAGACAGACAGAGACAGAAGGCCACAACTCGCCAGAGCACAAACAGCCTCTGAATGGAAACCTCTGCAGGCACCAATGCCAGGTAGAAGTATACACGACATGAGAGATTGCAGAAACATTGAACATCCATTATTCAAGCGTTCACGACCACCTGAAGAAGCTGGGATACGTAAGCAAGCTCGATATTTGGGTTCCGCATGAACTCAAAGAAGTTCATTTGACGGTGCATATAAACATCTGCAATATGCTCATTAAACGTGAGGAAAACGATCCTTTTTTGAAGCGACTGATAACTGGTGATGAGAAGTGGATTGTTTACAACAATGTGGTGCGCAAACGGGTCTTGGTCCCAACGTGATGATTCTCCTCAAACGACATTGAAAGCAAACATTCATCAGAGGAAGATTATGCTCTCAATGTGGTAGGATTTTAAAGGTGTTGTGTTTTTCGAGCTCCTACCAAGGAACCAAACAATCAATTCGAATATGTACTGTCAGCAACTGGACAGTTTGAACAAATCCATCATCAAGAAACGTCCAGAGCTTGTTAATTGTAAAGGAGTTGTGTTCCATGGCGACAATGCAAGACCACACACAAGTTTGATCACCCGTCAAAAATTATGGGAGCAGGCCGGCCGAGTGGCTCAGTTGGTTAAGAGCTCACACAAGAGTTTGAGCTCTGAGCAACAGTGGTTCTACTCCCAGTCCAAGCTGGGCAGCCGCTGAGCTGCCAACAGGTGGCAGGATGGCTCTGCTAAAATTAAATAAATAAATAAATAAATAAATAAATAAATAAATAAATAAATAAATTATTGGAGCTTGGGCCTGCCGAGTGGCGCGTTGGTTAAGAGCTGGCTTGGGACACCAGAGGGCCCTGGTTTGGATCCCACATATGAGGGCCAGTAACACTGCCCTCTACAGCTAAGATGCTGAACAACAGCTCAACCTGGAGCTGGGCTGCCATAAGTCACAGGCGATGGCGTAGGCTGCAGCCCCTGTGGCGGTGGGTTGCCGCGGGCTACTGTATATAGCCAGCAGCCAGCGTGAGCAGCCAGCAGCCAGCGTGAGCAGCCAGCAGCCGCAGTGAGCGGCCATCCAGAAGCCGGCAACTGATCTGCCTCGCCCGGGAAGAGCGCAATGATGGTGCCAACTTGGGCCAGTGAAGCAACATTCTCCACAACTAGACTGAAGAACAAAACAACAGCAACTTGTCTGTCCCCCTTCCCCCAATTCCCCAGCATTGTTCCCATCCCCCCAATTCCCCAATAAAAATCTTTTAAAAAAAAACAGAAAACCTCCTTGTGTGGTATAATGTTCAATTCAGATGAGGCTGTAAATCAGCATCTTGTTTCAGGTTTTCACAAATAAAAACAGGTCCTTCTATGAACGAGGAATTATGAAGCTCACTGAAAGATGGCAAAAGCTTATCGAACAAAATGGGCAATATATCATTGATTAATCTTGCTCATTATATAAATAAATGACCTTTGAAAAACATAGACAAAATACGTCATGACTTTTCTGACAACCCAATATTATACAGAATAGTTTCACTGCCCTAAAAATCACCTGTGCTCTGCTGATTCATTCCTCCCTCCCACTTAACACTTAACCTTTTCCACTTAACACTTACCTTTTCACGGTCTCTGTAGTTTTGCCATTTCCAGAATGTCATATAGTTGGAATCACACAGCAGGTACCATTTTCAGACTGGCTTCTTTGACTTTGTAATATACATTTAAGATTCCTCCATGACTCTTCATGGCTGCTAGCTCATTGTTTTTAGTGCTGGATAGTATTCCATTATCTGGATGGGCCACAGTTTATTTATCCACTCACCTGCTGAAGGACATCCTGGTTGTTTGCAAATTTTAGCTGCTATGAAGAAAGCTTCTGTAAACACGTGTGCACATAAGTGTGGACATTTGTGTGGACATAAGTTTGCGGTTTCTTTGGGTAAAACACCATGGAACACAATTGCTGGATTGCATAGTAAAAGCATGTTTAGTTTTGTAAAAAGCTGCCCAACTGTTTTCCAAAGCAGCTGTATCATTTTGCGTTCCCACCAGCAGTGACGGAGCATTCCTTTTGTTCCACATTCTTACCAGCATTTGCTGTTGTCACTGTCCGGGATTTTGGTCACTCAAATAGGTGAGTTATGGTATCCTGTCGTTTAAATTTGCAATTCTCTGAAGACATGTGATGTTGAACACTTTTTCCATGTGCTTACTTGTCATTTGTATGTCTTCTTTGGTCAGGTGTTTGTTTAGGTCTTTTGCCCATTTTTAAATCGGGTTGTTTATTCTTTCACCAATATTCTTGCACTGTCTTATTTACTGTAGCTTTATGGATAGCTATTCCAGTCATTATTGCTTCAGATATCATTTCTGTTCCTTTCACTCTTTCTTTCATCTTCTGATTAGTCCTGCTGCACACATGTTACATGTGGTAGATGGCCCACAGTTTTTGGATCTTCTGTTCTGTTTTTTTTTTCCGGTCTCCTATTTGCTCTTCATTTTAGGAAGTTTCTGCTATCATATTTTCACGCTCAGAGATTCTTTTCTTAGCCATGTCCAGTGACCAAGGAGCCCATCAAAGGCATTCTTAATTTCTGTTACAGTGTCTTTTTTTAATCTCGAACATTTCTTTTTTGATTCTTCCTCAAGATTGCCATCTTTCTGCTTATATTATCTATCTTCTCTTGCATGTTGTCTACTTTTTCCATTAAAGCCTTTAGCATGTTAATCACAGTTTAAAAAAATTCCTGATCTGATCATTCTAACATTCTTGTCATATCCGAGTCTGGTTCTGATGTTTGTTCAGTCTCTTGAAATGGTGGGGTTTTTTTGTTTTGCTTTTTCATATGCCCTGTAATCTTTTTTTGAAAGGCAGACATGATGCTCTGGGTAAAAGGAACTGCAGTAAATAGGCCTTTACAAATGTAGAGGTCAAGTGGCCAATGAAAAGGAGCTTTCTGTGGCCCCACAATTAGGTTTCTGTCTTTTGGTGAGCCTGTGCCCCTGCACTGTGAGCTTCACAGTGCTTCTCCACTCTCCTCCACCACCCTTAGGTGGGACAGGATGGCTAGACTGGCCTGGAGTTCAGTATTTTCCTTAATCCACATGGAAAGCTAAAGGGGGCTGGAACCGGGGCTTAATCTACCCTTCCTCCAAGAAGGTTAAACTCTAGTAGTTCCCCCTCAGGGCAGGACTTGCTAAGAACAGGACATTCTGGCGTTTTTCAAGTGTTTCCTCTTTCCCTCCCTCTGCCAGAAGCACCAAGAGATTTTTCTCCTTTATTCATTATGAGGACCTGGTGGAGCTCCCAGAGGTCAAACTCACAAAAGTGTGGAGGCCCAGTTATGACCGGGTCCCCCTGGAGCTTTGAACTCTCAGAATCGTCTGCACTGAGCCTCCAGCAATTCTTCAGCTGCAGCTCAGATTGTAACATGGGTTTGACTCGATCAATGCCTTTATTTTGTCGTCATCAACCTTGGTGGGCCTCCCTGACCGAGGAGCGTCGTTGAGATCAAAATCACCAGCACGGAATTTCGTGAATCATCGTTGGCACTGACGTTATTGTAGAGCATTGTCACCATGAACTTTATGCAACTTTTCACAAGCTTGATGCACGTTCTTCCCTTTATGGAAGTAAAACAGTAAAATATGGCAAAAATGCACAGTTTGGTTTTCCATCTTCAACTTGTGGTAAAATCTCCAAAACTCAACCAAATTGCTCAATTTTTTTTTTAGGAGTGAAGTTAGAACTGTCAGCTGTCAAATGACATAACAATAACATGGATGCAAATGACTCTAGTACTTCCAGAAATGAACTAGTGCCATCTGTTGCAAACATGTGTCATGACTTTTCCGATAACCCAGTACAAAGGTGGATACATGTCATTATCCATCTGTCCAAACCCATAGAATGCACAGCCCGAGAGTGAACCTTCACGTAAACTGTGGACTTTGGATGATAATGACGTGTCCGTGGAGGTTCATCAATTGTAACAAATGCACCACTCTGGTGTGGGATGTTAATAGTGGGGATGTTGACTTTGTGTGTGTGTGTGTGTGTGTGTGTGTGTGTGTGTGTGTGTGTGTGTGTGTGTGTAGGGGGGAGAGACAAGAGGTACTTGGGAAATTTCTGTACTTCCTGCTCAATTTTGTTGTGAACCTAAAACTGCTCTAGAAAATAAAGTTTAACTTAAAAAAAGATACGTGGCCAAGGATTACTATTATGAAGGTATGAATAGTTCCTGCAAATTAATAAGACAAAAAGGAACACAATGGAAAATTAAGCAAAAAACTGAACCGACAAGAAGCCTGAATAGCAAGCAAAGCACATAAGCAAATGAAACTATGCTCGACGTCAATAACAACTGATGAAATGTAAAATAAAACAATTGTAAGATGCCTTCATATAGCCATTGTATCAGTTTCCTAGGATTGCTGTAACAAATCACTACAAACTTGGCCACTGAAACAACAGGAACTTATTCTCTTGTGGTTCTGGAGGCCAGAAGTCTGAAATCCAGGTGACACAGGGCCATGTTCCCTCTGCAGGCTCCAGGGGAGGGTCCTTCCTGTCTCTTTCAGCTTCCGGTGGCTCCACGCATTGCTTGGATTTTGGCCACGTCACTCCAATCTCTGCCCCGTCCTCACATAGCCTTCTATCCCAAATATCTCTTTGTTTCTCTTAGGACACTTGTCATTGGATTAGGGCCTACCCAGTCAATCGTGGGTAATCTGTCTCAAGATTCTTAACTTAATTATATCTGTAAAGACCCCTTTTCTAGATAAGGTCTCACTCACAGATTCCAGGGCTTAGGACATAGACATACCTTTGGGACAGGGAGAGGGGAGACACCAGGGAACCCACTACAGTCATTGGTAAAAAAATCAAAAGTCCAACAATACCAAGTGTTGGAGAAGACACAGAGCAAGGAGAATGTTCATACAGTGTTAGGAGGGTTTTAATTAGTCTCTTTGGAGGCAACGTCCAGGCCACATACAGCAACACCCGGGAAAGTTAAAGTGTACACAACCTATCCCTACCTGTTTCACTCCCAGATACAGACCCAAGGGGCACACTGAGAGACAGGCACCCAGGGTCACTTGCAGCCATGTTTGTAGTCACCAAAAAAGGGAGCACTCCCTACCATCCATCTGCAGTGGGCCAACTGTGGTGTGTTTATTCAACATGAGTAAGTGTGGCCCAGGGTGGGAAAACCTCAGAAATAGAATGCCAAGAAACAAAGCAAGTTGTGTTACCTTGGGCAGCAGAAAGAACAGGGCCTCGGGCAGAGAGGGGAGGAAGAGAAGGAGGAGGTGCAGGAAACAAAGGAAGCAGGAGACCAGATCCTTCTGAAGAAAAGGTGCAGCGACCGCTAACTGTTAACAGGTTATAATACTATTAGCATGGTGGGCAGGGAAAAATCTCCACCTCGTGTCGTCATGACAGTTCTGACAAGGACTACGTAAAAACAAGGGAATCCCACTGTTGCGGGGAACCCAGACAAAGAGACAGGACACCAAGGCGTGGGAAGCAACTTTTATTAATGCCGGCACGGGCTCAGCGGATTCACATCCAGAGGCTGAGCCCCGACCCGGGTAGGACTCAGGGCTATATACCCTGAAGTTTCCAGGTTGGCAGCTAAGATTTATTATTAGGACATGTGGCCATTGTGCCAGTTCCTGACTGGTCCACGGGTGAGGTAGGAATTTGGAAATATTACACGGGGAAGTCTTGATGACCATACAGTCTAGGAATGTCTTTGTCCGAAGCCTATGCAAAATCCTTGGTGACCACATGGTCTGGGAAGGTCTTTGTCTAGGGCCCATTGCCACACCACCTCCCCACAGAATGAGTGGTCAGCGAGGACAGCAGGGACCCTCCCTGAGAACACCTACGCCTGCCATGCAACCCTTAAATCTTGAATATTTCACACCCTTATTTGAATAAAATCCTAAGCCTCTTTGTTATTCGATGCAGTTGCCCTTCTCCTGGCCCTGCCCACTCTCACTCCATCTTGAGAGTATACTGTACTATTTCCTTTTTTTTTTTTTAATAGGGCAACAGTGTGTTTTTCCAGGACCCATCAGCTCCAAGTCAAGTAGTTGTTTCAATCTATAGTTGTGGAGGGCGCAGCTCAGTGGCCTTTGCGGGGATCGAACCGGCAACCTTGGTGTTATGAGCACTGTGCTCTAACCACCTGAGCTAGCCGGCGGCCCCCCTATTTCCTTTCTTTTAATAAACCCACTGCTTGCTTGGCTTGGTTTGTGTTGCTTATTTGGTACGTCCTGGAAGTCCTTCCTGTGACATTTACCAAGATCGCTTGTTCTCGGGAAACAGTTGCAGAAAGATAAGCAGAATCCAACACTCATTGTCAGACATTTAAAAACATGCAAAGTAATCCTAAGTCATTTTCAGTGATGGCAGGTGTTGGTTTGTGTGGAGCGCAGCTGTTAGGGATCTCAGTTAGGAAATGTTTACAGGCTTTTGAGACCGGTCTGCCCCTTCCCCTTGGGTGGGACAGGGGAAAGAAAAACAACTTGTTGATGTACGTTTCAGGTCAGTTACTTGTTGATGTAAGTTCCTTTCCTGCGCATGTGTGCTGGCACCATGCAGCTGTTGTTTGTATGAGAGTATAAAACCCCTGCTTCCATTTCGGATGGCTTTCTCTAGCCCCGGCCAGATGATTAAAGGGTTGTTCCTGCGTTTATGGCACACAGTCTGCCTTGTGCTTCCTTTCTGCTGGGTGTCTCACCACCTAGACGGTCCTTGATTGACACCCTCGGACCCCACAGTTTGAAATCTCCTTGGGAGCTTCCTGGGTGTGATCTAAAACCACCCCTTAGGAGGAGGGCAGGGAATGGCTGAAGAAAGAGTCAGGCCACTCCAGATGGGTAGGTGGCAGTTTTAATGACCAAGAAGCCTACTTGCCAGGCTTGTCTTGGGCGGTGTCCGGACAAGGAGATGTCTGCCCCCATCTCCAAATCTTAAATGTTTGTATAGGTGCATTACTCAGATTCAGTCACATCTTTCCACATGGTCTCAATACCAGTAACTATCTTCAGGCTGTATTAAGTTATTTTTTCCGTAAAAAATAATGTTTCTCTCCTTTGTTTGTTGGACTTGGCTACGGCTTTTGCTATAGCTGGCTTGTCCCAAATTGCAATTCTTTGCTGTTCCCAAATAAACCCATCTTTACTGGTAAAATAACTGACTTTTATTTTCAAGGTCAACGTGCCCTAGAGCCTCGGGAAAGAGCATGGCCCTGCAGCACTTTGATTTTGAACTTCTGGCCTCCACAGCGAGAGACAATACATTTCTGTTGTCTTCAGCCCCCAAGTCTGTGGCCATTGTTGTGGTGTGGAATTAACCCCTGGTCGTCCGCAAAAGGTGAAAACATTCACAGACTCTACAAAGTGGGAGAGTGAGAAAAAAAGGTTTTGTTAAAGTTAGGAAGAGAGAAAATGCCCATGGCAGTGTCCAAGGACGACAGCTGCCACGGGTTGTCTAAGTAAGGCGGGAAACATCAGCTGGAGTGGGTAGGCCGCCAGGGTTGAGTCCAGAGTCTGAAAGTGGACAGCTGCTGAGATGGGTACGAGAGAAATACTGGCAGACGCCTTAGCCAGGACAGAGCCTGATAGGCAGCTGCACCTAACTTCAGGTTAGCTTTTTCTTATGTAGAAAAGGGGAATAGGTCAGGCAGGTTTGAGGGCTGACAGCCTTTCTGGGTTTCTGGTCGGTTTGAAGACGATGTTATCTCTGGACTCCGGACTCGGATTCAGCCATTGAGACCTGGGACTTGAATGTGTTACCAGCAAATACTGCAAGGGAGTTGTAAGTTGGATTCCAGTGTCCAGGCACCTGAGGATCAAGAAATTGTTCTTTTTCTCGTTAGGATGTTGTTAATTAATGAAGTATGGGTAACCTTGAGAAAGGGAACAAACAGAGTTCTTCAGTTAATCAGTGAGGGGAGAAACAAAGAGAAAACAGTTGAATATCAGGATGGATCAAACCACAAACAAACTACAATAGGTTTAATCACAGGTGGCTAGATAGTGAGCTACGTGGTGAGTTAAACTGCAAACTAGCTCAGTCTAACTGCGCTATTGATTCCCAAATTTCACCCTTACAGTCATCTGTTACAACAGCCCCAGGAAACTAACATAATGGGTATGAAAAGGCACCTTACAATTGCTTCATTTTACATTTTACCGATTGTAACAGGTTGAGCATATTTTCATTTGCTTATGGGCTTCCTCTTCAGGATTCTTGTGGGTTCAGTTTTGTTTTGTTTTAACAGCTTTATTGAGATACAGTTGACCCATAATCTAGCTGTTGGGGGTGCCTGCCGGGCCTCCTCAATGGCCGTACCCCACCCCCTGCCCCGACTTCCCTTCCTGGTGTCATGTTGACACTGACATCAGAAGCTATCGAAGACAAAGTCTCCGGGTTTGTGGCTGTGGGAGCTGCGGCTCTCTCTGGGCTGGCTCCAAGCACAGCCAAGGATGACCTCAGACGAGCGCGCACAGGTTCTCACACGCTCTGCCTGGAAACACTGTTCTGCTTCCCAGAACCTAGTAGGTGCTTTAGAAATACTTGCAGAAATATCAGTGGCCCACGTTTAGGAGCACTGATTTTGTGCCAGGAGCTGTGCTGCTTCTGGTCTATTCTTTTTATCTTCCCATGTGAGCCTCTCAAGAACCATGACAATTAAGCACTATTGTTACCTCAGAGAAACTCTGAGAGGTTGAGTAACTTGCCCAGGGTCACACAGGAAATAGGAGAATAAAAGAATGCTGCACCACACTGCAGCCACAGGTGCCCTGGCTGGTTCAGGCTCTCTCTGCCGCAGCTGTGACTCCTTCCTCTGCCCTGAGGATGCCAGCTGGGCGCATTAGGAGAATGAAAATGAAAGAGCTCTGTGGTGTGAGGTTGGGGGGTGGTGGACATGAGGACTTGGTGGGCTGTAGAACTCAGCTGGCTAAGGGCTTCCTGGAGGAGGCAGCGTTTGCTGCCAGAGTCCCAGTGATATTTTCATTCTGTAATTCCCTCCCACACACTCACACCTACACTGGAATTTTCTGCTTATCAGGTAATTAGGTAATTCCCTGCCAGCTTGGAGTTGCCAGACCTGTTCCAGGCCCAGCTGAGCCAGGACAGATGCAGCGAAGTCAGGAGAAGTGTAGGTGTGTGAACTGCACCTGTGGTTCTGTTAGGCTACCCTGGGTACCACTCCATTGCTAAGTGTCAGCACAAAAAGTCTTTTGGTGGCCAGTGTCTCCTGGGAGGATTGTCAGGTGGCAGAGGCAGGGGTGAGACCTGGGTAGAAGCAGAGTGGGCGCATCTGAGGCAGAATGTCGGGTAAAGAGGTCAAAGGCGTGATGAAGGATTCGAGGTCGCTGTCCACACTGGGGTATGGGGGGCCGTGGGGCAAAGGCTGGGGCAGTGGGGCCACAGGGTAAAGGGCACTGGGGGGCAGCAGCACAAGGGGAATGGGATGTGGGGCCACAGGACTCCTACAGGGAGCTTTCCTGCCCTGGTTATGCCCTGTCCTCAGGTCACTTCTCCTGCCTGGGTCTCACCTTCTCCCTGATGACGCTGGCAGCACCCATGGAGGAACCTTCATCCTGGCCCTATGGTGGCCTGGCCCCAGGGGTGAGGACAGACCCCATTCTCCCTCAAAGGGCTAAGGGGCTCCCAGGCTGGGGGAGGTGTCAGAGACCAACTGGAACCAGGCAGGTGTCACCAGGGCTGTGCTAGGGAGTCAGGCGAGGGGACGGGGAACTTCTTGGGAGGGGAAGTCAGAACTGAGTCTGGCTTCAGATTGTAAAAGCAACACTCACTCTTTATTTCTGGTTCTGGAAGTATTGCATTCTCATTGTAGAAAATCTGGAAGCTGCAGAAAGATGCTGAGAAGCGGATAAAAAGTGCAGGCACACATTGACGCAGGGTGGCGGTGCTGTGGGGGAGGGGCTGTGGGGCCACACTGAACCCACCTTACAGCAGCTGTGCAGAGGGAAAATCAAGTCACCGCTCAGAGCCTCCGTTTCCTCATCCTTACAATGGGGTGATAAAACTGCGAGGGCCAGATGAGATGATGCATGCTATACACTGAGCTCCAGGTGTCAGCTCAGCCTCCCCTCCTGGGTACTGTGGTGTGTCCTCTCCCCAAGGGATAAATCCCAACTCCCTAGTGCAGGCCTTGTCAGGCCGTCGGTCTGCCCAGCTCCGTCTTTTTTCTCAAGATCCACTCTCACGGGGCCTTTGCACGTGCTGGGCCCTCTGTCCAGAACACCTGCCCCTTCCCCACTGCAGTCAAAGTCCGTGGTAGGGTCTCTAGCTGGCGTCTCACAGACTCTGTGGCACAACTATCCGTGCTCGTAATGCTGTTGTCTGTCTTGTTATTGCTTTATGTCTAGACTGTGAGCTCCGTGAGGGCTGCCAAGTCTAGGATGCAGGTCCAGCCTGGGCCTGCCTGGTAGCAGACAGGATTCCCTAGTCAGCCCCACCTCAGCGAGCCCTGGGTCTACCTGCAGGAGGCAGGCAAGGCAAGGAAGCACGTTGGATGAGAAACAGGAGCCAGCTGTCCAACTCCAGCCCCTCTGGGGACACTGCTGACCTCAGGCCACACCCAGAGGTCTGCTTCCTCATTTTATTGGGCAACGGTGGGGCTGGACCTGGTGATTCTGCCATGAACAAGCTAAGCCTGAGGCTGTCCCAAGGTGCTTCAAGGGTACACAGTGGGCACACAGACAATGACAGTTGAGAAATGCAGGGAACACTCTGTGCCTTGATTCAGGGCCAAGGCGCTGAGTCTTAGAGAGGCCCTAGCAAACCACGGAGAAGTTAGAGCAGGGTTGATGGAACCAAGAACTGCTTGAACTCCAGGCCGAAAAGACTGGGTAAGGACGGGTTATATTGGCATTCTGGGCAGAGCCTTGGGGCAGCCCTGGAATCTGAAGCTCTGAAGGTTCTCCAGGCCAACTCTGGGACTGAGGGTGGGCAGTGCGGGGGGCCAGAGTTGGGCCCAAAGCAGCTCCACCTCGGCTGGGCGCTTCTAGGAAGCGCTCAGCAGGAAATGAGCCTACACAGATTTCCCACTGACTGCTCTGTACTCTGGGGCAGGGCTCTAGGGGTGACCCACCCCACTCGGGGCCTGACCCCTGGGAGAGCATGACCCGAGTCCTCTTCCAGCCCATGACAAGGGTTGGACACAGAGCAGACAAGTCTTTACGGAGCGTCAGCTGTGGACTGTGTCCTCCTCCAGGCAGCGGCGTACGGAGCCCTTGCCGCCATGGGAATGGTGGCCTCACTGCCATGGGACAGGAACGGTGTGTTTACTGGTGTTTCCTAGGAACTACCCAGCATCTGTTCCTATCTCCGCGTTCCTCAGCTGAGAAGACCCGCTAAATCAGCACCAGTTACTTTTTTTTGTCTCATTGTTCCTAAGAATAATAACCGCAGCCCACAATGTCCACATAGACAGACCGAGAAACAGACACACACCCAGATAGACACAGACCCAGAGAGGCAGGGAGACAAAGACACACAGAGACACAGACAGACATGCAGTCTCAGCTCTGCCCACCTACCCCTCCACTTCTGCCTTTCCACGGACCTCCTTCCGCCAGATGCTCTCCTCTGCTCCTTGCTTTGGGACCCTCTTTTCAGGACCACCTCCCCAGAGCAGACACTGAGCCCTCCTCCTGCTCTGAGTACCTGTAACACATGCTGCCCTCAGTTTCCCCATCTGCCACTGCAAAAGCTCTGTGGCCTCTGAGGCAAAGAACCCTCAGACTGCCTGGGTTAGTTTAGGCCCAGAGGAGGCCCTGACCTCCATCTAAGGAATCTTGCTCCTTGATTTTGCCTGTAGCCTGGTGCTCTGGGTGGAGGGGGCCTGCCATGAACGTGGGTGGGGTGCATGTGTTGCGGGGGGGGTGCAGAGCTAGCCCTGGCCCTTTGGGGTTACACGTGAGTCTCCATGGGGTTGCCTGTGTGTCCACATGGGTGCAGGCAGGGACAGGGTAGGGGTGCTGGAGAAGGTGGGGGAGCCCCGGCCCATGCTGCCTCCCTCCCCCCAGTGGCAGGATGGACCCCTTCTCAGACACACTGCGGCAACTGCGGGAGGCCTTCAGCTCAGGGCGGACACGGCCCACCAAGTTCCGGGCTGCACAGCTCAAGGGCCTGGGCCGCTTCCTGCAGGACCACAAGCAGCTGCTGCAGGAGGCACTGGCACAGGACCTACGCAAGGTGAGGGGAGTGGGTAGCTGGCTGTGTCTCCAGTTCATTCATTGTAGGGACATGTTAGAGATTCCCTCACATAAGCCCCAAAACCAAGATTGTAAGGTTGCTGCCTTGAGCAAAAGCTCGGCGGTCAACTGAGGGTTAACTGAGAGAGGCTGGATGCCTGCCCACTGAAAACAGTGTGTGCTCAGCCAAAGTCCTTGAAACCGTTTCGCTCCTCTTGAGCTAAAAAACAACCCTTAGACTAAGCATTTTCTCCCTGAGCCTTAGGAGCGTGCTTGTTATTTCCTACCACCTGTTCCCCTGTTATCTCTAGTAAAGGACTGAGGTCAGCGAGGATGCGGGGTCGGACTGCGCTGTCTGTCCTCCCTGCTCTCTGCACTTCTGTCCATCCTTGGCGTCTCCAGCAAGTGCCACAATTCCTGTTTATTTAACAGACCCTTTGCTGGCATGCAGTGCATATAGGCACCATACAGCATTCACTCATCAAACCTGGAAGGCAGTTTCAATTGTCCCTATGTTACTGATGGGGACACGGAGGCATGTGGGGGGTTGTATCACTTGCCCCAGGTACCACAGCCAAGGTGTGGCAGAGCTGGAACTAGAGCCCAGGCCGCTTGGCCCAGGGCCTGTGCTCCTTACCACTCACTCTGCAGTTCCTAGGGGACTGGCTGTGCTGTCCCTGGTATCCCTGCTGGGGACTGGGGACTCCACACACTAGATCCCCACGCCATCCTCCCCCGGGCCTGACCCTCGCTCAGATCCCACCCCCTCCACAGTCAGCCTTGGAGTCAGACTTGTCCGAGATCATCCTGTGTCAGAACGAGATCAATCTAGCCCTCAAGAATCTACACACCTGGATGAAGGACGAGCCAGTGGCCAAGAACTTGGTGAGCTGCTGGCCGGGTGGGGAGCAGTGCTCAGGGGCAGCTCCAGCCCAGACCCTTTCGCCGTCCCTGACCCAGGGGAGCTTTGGGGTGGGCCTTGGTGGGGACTCACTGTCCATCCTGCACCCCAGGTCACACAGCTGGACTCCGCCTTCATCCGGAAGGAGCCCTTAGGCCTGGTGCTCATCATCGCCTCCTGGAACTACCCCGTGTACGTGACCTTGATGCCCCTGGTGGGCGCCCTCGCTGCAGGTGAAGAGACGGTCCAGAGCCCCATGCCCCCCCCCCAGCTTAATGGCCCTTCCCAAAAGGGGCCCTTAACATTCTATTATGGGGTGCCTCCAGCTTCCCATGCCCTCTGTGTCTCTGATTTCCAAGGCCAGCCCCTGGGAGGGTGTGGGGGCACTGGTCTCCCCCTATGTCTCCCCCATCTGCCTCTGCAGGAAACTGTGTGGTGCTAAAGCCATCAGAAATAAGCCAGGGCACAGAGAAGGTCCTGGCTGAGGTGCTGCCCCAGTACCTGGACCAGGTGAGAGTGCCCTGCCCCATCAGCATCTCGCCCCTGCCAGCTAGGGTGGCTCAGCTCTCCTCAGGGCTGGCAGTGTCCCCTGAGCCACCCACTGCTTTGCAGAGCTACTTTGCTGTGGTGCTGGGCGGGCCCGAGGAGACACAGCAGCTGCTGGAACACAAGTTCGACTACATCTTCTTCACGGGTGAGGGTGGCCCCGGCCAACGTGCTGGGGGAAGTGCGGACATCCAAGAGCAAGACTGGGAAGGCTGTTGGGGGAGGAGGCTGTGGACAGCAGTGGGGAGAGTCCCAGATGGCAACTAGCCAGGCCTCTGGGCCATGGGATCTGGGGCAGAGGGGCCGAGGGCACATCTGAGGTGGTGCCTGGACCACCTAGCCACGGCCACTTAAGGATGAGGGGCCAACTCCCATGTCCCCAGGGAGCACTCGGGTTGCCAAGACTGTCATGTCCGCTGCCGCCAAGCACCTGACACCAGTCACGCTGGAGTTGGGGGGCAAGAACCCCTGCTACGTGGACGACAACTGCGACCCCCAGACCGTGGCCAACCGCGTGGTCTGGTTCCGCTACTTCAACATGGGCCAGACCTGCGTGGTCCCCGATTACGTTCTGTGCAGCCCGGAAATGCAGGAGCGGCTGCTGCCTGCCCTGCAGAGTGCCATCACCCGTTTCTATGGCGAGGACCCCAGGAACTCCCCAGACCTGGGCCGCATCATCAACGAGAAGCATTTCCAGAGGCTGCAGGGCCTGCTGGGCTGTGGCCGTGTGGCCATCGGGGGCCAGAGCGACGAGACGGAGCGTTATATC
>NW_017731443.1:86354-87399 GCF_001890085.2 Hipposideros armiger
CTTTCTGCCCAGGATCCAAACCAGGGTCCCATGTTGCATTTAGTTGCCATGGCTCCTCTGGCCGCGACCGTCTCTCAGCTTCAGGGGGACCGGCCCGGTCTCCAGCAGAAAGTCCCCAATGGCTGTGGTCTGTTGTTTTTCTCATGAAAGAATACAGCAGAGGCGAGGGCTGAACTCTGCCCATCATATCAGGGGTCCACGAGAGCCACACATCACTGGTGAGGTTGACGTTCCCCACTTGGCCAAGGTCATGTCTGCCATTGGTCTCCACTGAGGAGCACCTGTTTTCCCTTTCCTTACTCTATTCTTGGAGCAAGGCACAAGGCCTAGCCCCGCTTCAGTGGGAGAGGGTGTGATTAACCTCCACCTGCCGAAGGGGCACTATCTACATATATTGTATGGAATCGGTACAAAAGATTTTGCTCCTGAATCATTTCTTTACGTCAGCATGGACTGATGTGCATCTCCTTTATTCTCTGGGTTACAATCCAATACCGCCTTGTTTCCTTGCTCAAGTTGTCCCAGCTTTGGTCACTCGGAGCTGCTGTGTCCCCGAGACCTGCCCATCTTTTTGTTGTTTCACCACTTCCTTCCTCTCTGGGTTTACAAGATGCTTTAGGCTCCTCTTGTAATTTCTCTGCCCAGCCCTCCAATCAGCCTTCCCTCTAGGAGCCCTGGCTTACCTGGGTTATGTGCACTTTAGAAAATGCAACACAGGTACGTTGGTACGGGGATCATGTGGCATAGTAGCTTCCAAGCTTTTCTGATTGCCCAGCACTGGTCCCAGGACACAGTGACACCTAAGACACATGTCCCTCCCCACGTGACTCATCCTTCGTCCTCTGGAAACACCCATGCTTCCTATCTGTCTTCTGCGGTCATTACTGCTGGTCTCAACATGACTTCTGAGCCCACTGATGGGGGGTTCCCTCTACCCATCAGACAAGCCCTGACCTAGCCATTATGTCTGGGTCACACACTGTAACTAAGTACAGGGAATTTTTTGTGCAAAACTAGTGTCTACTAATCTTTTGTCTCCTCATTC
>NW_017731443.1:87729-125116 GCF_001890085.2 Hipposideros armiger
CGCCTCCCTGACTACCCTGCATTCTCCCTGTCTCCAGGCAAATGCTGGGGGTCTCGCCTCCCTCTTGGGCATTAGTCTGTGTCCCCAGCACCCTGCACAGGCGAGCAGATGTGCAGTAAACGTGGCCTAGTGGGGAGCTCGCTGGCAGCTGCCGTACAGCCCCGCCCTCCAGCTGCCCACCACCCCCTTCAGCTCACAGGGTGAACTCAGGCCCTTCCAGGGCCCTGAGGGGGCTGGGCAGAGCCCCTGGGACCTGGGGACAGCCGGCTGGCTTGCTGCAGTCCAGCCTCTCAGCCTCATTGCTGCTTCTTTGCAGGTGGTCAAGCAGGTGCTGGCCCGGACCAGCAGTGGGGCCTTCACTGCGAACGACGGCTTCATGTACTTGTCCCTCAGCAGCCTGCCTTTCGGAGGAGTGGGTAGGTGCGGGCAGGGCCCTGCCTTCTCTTACCTTACTTGACTGAATGGCACCCAACACCTCCATGCTGCTCCCCACACAGTCCTGGGCGGAACCTTCCAGCTGCCTCTGCACTGACACATGTGGGCGGGCCCACAGATACAGTGTCACAGCCCTGTGCTGCTCCTGCTCTCCCCCAAGAGCGCGTCTTCCAGTCTGCCCGTCAGCACACAGGCAGCCTGCGCGTGCTCTGTAGTCCGTGGTGAGGGTACACACTGCTCCTTTCACCCTGTGCCCCAGTGCAACCCTCGGCACGGCAGCCCCAGGAGTGATCCACCTGCCCCTCAGGGAGGCCCGGGTGAGTGCACACACCCCTCCCGCAGCCCCCATTACTGCTGCAAAGGCCAGGCCTCAGGTGCAGCCACTTCCCCTCTCTGAGCCCACTTCCTCCTCCGTGGAATGAGGAGGCCAAGGACCTGAGTGAGGTCCCTCTACCTGTCCACGCTCAGCAGGACCCGGCCCCTCCCTGCAGAGTGGCCGGTGTCACAGGAGCGCACAGCAGGCTGAGAACCAAAGCGGGACTTGCGGGCCCTGGCTCCGGCTCCCCCGCTTCCCAGCCCCGCAGGCTGCCTGTCTCCAGTCCTAGCCCCTGCTCCTCAGGGAGGCGTGGGGGTCTGCCTGGGGGTGGACCTGGTCCTGCTACGCCCAGAGAAAACCTCCCAGGGCTCCCAGGCCCCTCAGGCACCAAGCCAGGCCCCTGACTCACAGCTTCTGGAGACCCATCCTGGTCTGGCCATGGTGTCCTGCTCTGGCCTCTTCCCGCCGCTTCCCTGCCTGCTGCCCCAGCCACACTGAGCTCTGCCCGGGTCCTAACATGCCACAGGTCACCGACTTCCAAGGCTGAGTAATCCCCACGGGTGGGTCCCTCTTGCCCACACCCACCCGCTTCATCTGGCCAACTCCATATCCCTCAGGCCTCGCTCACTGCAGGAAGCCGCCCCTGATTACCCCCAGCGCCACCAGGCTGGGTCCCCTGGGCTTCCGGTGCAGAAGTGCCTGGTCCAGCCTGCCTCCCCGCCTAGACTCATAACAACACAGTGCTTATTGCGTCCACGGGTCTCAACACTTGCCCAACCCCCACGACTCTAAGACGTGGGTGCCATGGTCACCCCATGTCACAGAGAAAGAGACCAAGGCGGTCACCGGCCCAAGGTGACACAGCCAGTTCAGAGCCGGGACTCAACCCGGCACATTCTTGACCGCTGTCTACCTACCTTGTCCTCACACCTGGCACGGCACCTGCTATCCCCAATGTTTATTGAGCTGGTGCCCGGCTCAGGGCGAAGCCCTTTACCCACAGCCTCTCATGATGAGCCCACTTTACAGATGGGGAAACTGAGGCTCGAAGGAGTGAAGTAGCCCGCCCAGGCTTGTCTGATGTCGCCTTGGCTGGCTACTGAGGGCCTGACTGTGTGTTGTGTTCACGCAGGCAAAAGCGGGATGGGAAGATGCCATGGCAAGTTCTCCTTCGATACCTTCTCCCATCACCGCTCCTGCCTGCTAACTCACACAGGCCTGGAGAAGCTCAACAATATCCGCTACCCGCCCTATACTAACAGGAAGAAGCAACTCTTGACCTGGGCCTTGAGCTTCCAGGGCTGCACCCTTCTGTGAGAGCTTTGCCTGCCTCCAGCCCCCCACCCCACAGCCCCTCTGTCCTGCTGCTGCCCAGGTGTTCAGTGATTCCTGAAAGGTGGGCGTCCCATCCAGTAGTGCAAAGATCCTGCCTTCAGGCCTTTGTCTGAACACTCCCCCAGCTAGGCAGGACCTCCGGGCTGCTGGGCCACCCGTTTCAGGGCCCAAGTCCCCTCTGTAGCCTCCTGACAGATTCATTGACCCTCTGCTTGGATATGCCTGATAACAGAGAGCTCACCCCACCTCCCTGCAAGGTTGGGTAGCTCCCATGTTAGAAAGGACTCCTTCATGCTGGATCTATAATTAGGCTCTCAAAATACAGAGTGATTTCTAACTGCTCCATTCACACATGGTTTGGGGAACTGGGTTTATCTGACCTGAAGTGATCTGATCTTGAACCCAGATCTGGCCAATTGCCTGAAGTAGGTAATTGACAAGAACACTGATGCTGTGTGGAATCAATAGGAAGGCAGCAGTTGATTAGTGATGTCTGCTATGGACATAGGAGGGGGTTGTGTACAGGGTCGTTACGTCTGTCATCCCTGCTGCAGACTCCCAGTAGAAGGTCAGAGGGGGCAGAGTCTAAATATGGCCACTTCACCTGACATATGGGGAAACTGAGGTCTAGAGACAGGATAGGGTGGAATGAAGTTTACCCAGAAAAGCAGGGCAGAGCTGAGTGATGGTCGACTTTACTGAGACATGTGGGGTGGGAATCAGTAAACAGAGCACATCTGGTCGTTTGTCACCAGCCTCTTGCTCTCTCCCTGGTCTTGCACCTGGGAGTCCACTTCGGTGGGCTCCTCACCCCTGAAAGCCATGGAAAAACTGGGGCCGGCGGCTTGAGGTTGAGGGGAAACAGGGGGAGTATGACCTTCCTCTTCCTCTGGGAATCGTTGGGGATAGCGCAGTGGACGCAAAGGAGGTGCTTAACGGGGGCTTGTTGATGAGTGAAGGAAGGAATGAGTAAGGAAGTGAGAGGAAGGATGTGTGGATGGATGGATGGATGGATGGATGGATGGATGGATGGATGGATGGGAGGATGGATGGATGGATGGATGGATGGATGGATGGATGGATGGGAGGATGGATGGATGGATGGATGGATGGATGGGAGGATGGATGAACTGATGGACGGCTAGGTGGCCCAGGTAGAATCTGAGTGACCAGTGGGCCTGGGTCTGAGAGATTTCCACTCTCCCCACCCCTGCCCTGGGAAGCTGTTTCCTGAAAATGACCATTGAACTGAACAGAGAGCTGGAGGGATTGAGAAGAATTGGAGGGTCTCCAGGCCACGGTCTGGGCAGTGAGCCCAGTGAGAAAAGAACAGAAGGTTCCGCTCAGTGAAAACTAGAAATGTCACTGCTCTCATCACATGTAATCTTGTTCCCATTGCTGTCTTGCCATTGGCCGCTGTGGTTCAGAGAGGGGACAAAGCCTCCAAAGGGAATGTGGCTCTGGGGCGCCACTGGGGGTGAGGAGGGCAGTCCCAGAATGCCAGAGTTTCGGTGGCCCCTGACCACTACAACAGTCACATGACTGCATCCTGGCCGCAAGGGAGGCTGAGAGCAGGTTCTCTCTTCTACCCCTGGGAGGCTGTTCAGGAGAGGCCACAAATAGGACCCAGCAGCCCTGATTCACACCGCCCTTCCCAGTTCCAGCCCTTTTCTCTCTCAGTCCCAGCTGACGAGGGCCCAGTCCTGGAGATGGTGTCAGCCATACACGGGGCAAAGGCTGTGTTCTGCTTTTTAAGACCCGGCATACAGACGACTTTCCGAGCCGTGAGCCTCTCCAGGCCTTTGCTCAGTGGCTCTCCTCCCAGTGCTCCCTTCCCCCCACCTCGGCCCCTCCCCCACCTTCACTCAGGCACTGCCTCCCCCAGGAACCTATCTCACATTCTGGATGGTCTCAGCGGCCTAGCCTGGCTTCCGCAGCACCCTACCTTTCCCTGCAGTCGCTCCACCACCTGGAACGCTTGGGTTCGCAGGACTTGACAGCCACATCATGACTGGGTGCCTTAGGGCAAGTCCCTTCACGTCTCTGAGCCTCTGTTTGCTTATCTTCTAGAATAGGGTTCCCACCTACCTCTTAGAGTTGGTGTGAGGGTTGTATGGGATCACGTGTGTCTGAGGCCCTGGGGTCCCCTCTCTGGGATGCAGTGTAGTCTAGACGCTTACAGGTGAGCCGAGCCAGTGTTGGGCAGAGGCCTTGGCTGCAGAGGGGCCCCTGGCCACACACTGCCTAGGGCTCTGTCACGGCTTCCAGGTTTGTGACAGCAGCCCCTCCTTGTCTAGCAGTGGTGTTCTGTTGCCCGAGGCTTGGGGGCCATCCCAGGGTCTCTTAGGGCTCAGGGATCAACTTTAGCCATAGGTGCTGCTTCCACTGTGGTAACTGGCCATAGTCTAGAGTGAGCCATTAAGAAAAACTACAATATGAGGTGTCTTCCTCTCACCCCCACCCCAGGACACCCACCAGGCCAGAGGGAAGAAGTAGACAGGGTGTTCCTGGTGGGGGGTTGGGATGGAGGAAAAGGTTGTGATGGGGGTGCCGTGGAAAGACAGCAAGAGGGGGCTGAGCAGAGGCCAAAGAGGGAGTTAGAGGCTGGTGAGGATGGCAGGCAGTCAGGCAGGGGCTCCAAACCCACTGGGCAGCTGCCCTTAGGAGAAGTTCCCACATCACATGACTCCCCTGGGCCAAGCCTTACAATTTTGTGGGTTGGCTCAGGTTTTAACCTCTCTCTGGGCCTCAATTTCCCCCAACAGCAGTGACGACGTTGGCCCCGTTGACACTCACAATACCTCTGCTCTCGGTTCTGCCAGGGTCTGCTGTACCTGTGCCTGTTCCAAGTCTGGGCCGGAAGAGAGCCTCACTTCCATTTCACAGGCAGGAGCTGAGGCCCAGAGAGGGCACTGACGCTCCCCAAGTCACACAGTCTGTCAGGGATGGGTGTCAGAGCCAAGAGGGCCTGGGGACCCCTCTGCTTCCTGGGCTCAGAGGTGGGACTCAGCAGGCTCACCTCGACTGTTCTCGCTACTGCCCTGCAGACACACGTTGGTACACATGACACAGACGTGAACGAACGCACAGATCCACAGGCGGACACACACGTGCACTCAGTCCGGATTGGGGGCTGCTGTTTCTGGGGACTCTTGTCCCAGCTCCCGGCCCCCCTTCCGTTCTATAAACACCCTCTGAAACAGGGACGCTGGATCCCCTCCAAGGGAAGTGAAACTTTGCAAGACCCCACACTGCTGTTCTCCCCAGAGTTGGGGGCCCGGCACCTCCTGGCAGGACGTGCCCTGGCCCCCAGTACCCCCCAAAATAGCCATGTCCTGAGCAGGCCCTTCCTTCCTCCCCAAGAGGCCCAGCACCAAGTCAGCAGAATTCCGGCCGGGGGGTGGCAGTGGGGGGCTCTATCGAAGACCATGGCTTCTGGAGTAGCCGTGGGCCCTGAGGCCCCCGCCCAGAGCACGCGGGTAGCTGGGACTGGGAGGGAGACAGACACAGGCTCACCTCCTGACTTGTCCCACCATCACCCACCAGTTTAGGCCTAGAGCCCAGGTCTAGACTGTGAAAGGCTCCTTGCCGCCCTCCAGGACCAACGCAGGTGAAGATTGTGACTGATGGTGGGCTGTGCCCTCCCTTTGTGCCCTCCAGACCCCAGGAGGGGGTGCCTCCCCTCCAGGAGGTATCAGGGGGCCCAACCCCCTTGGTGGCCCAGCATCACACTTCATCACCCTCGCCCAGCTACCCTCTCAAGGTGCCCGCTGCCCTGACGGGAACCTCCATCCCGTGATCAGGGGTGGAGGGCAGGGCAGCAGAGGCAGGCCCAGGCCTTACCATGAGTTGAACGTGATCTGGACAGCTACAAAGAGGGTTGGCCCGGAGGGGCCTGGCCACCGGAACCCCCAGCTGGTGTGCCCGGCTCTGGCCAGGGCTGAGCCAGCCTGGGAGGACTAAGTCTGGAAGTGAAGAGGGCCTGCGACCAGGAGCCTAGGAGTGGGAGGGTCCAGCCTCAGGGCCCTAGCGCCTGGCACATAGTAGGCACCGGGCAACTGGACTGGACAGCTCACTGCCCAGTTCTGCCTCTCTCCTCGAGGCCATGACAGAGCCCTGGGAAGCTCTGAGAGGTGTGCGGCCAGGAGCCCCTCTGCAGCCAGGGCCTCTGTGTCCAACGCTGGCTCCACTTACACAAGAGTCTGGACTCCACTGCACCCCGGAGTGGGGACCCTTAGGCCCTAGAAACATGTGATCCGATTTAACCCTCACAGCAACTCTAAGCCTGGGGGAGGGACAGGCCCACAGGGTGGGCTCAGATTGGACACCCCCAGGTTCCAGCTCCAACTCTGCCTCTAGTGCCCTGCGTGCCCTTGGGCATTCTGTCTGAGCCCCAGGTTTCACATCTGTGAGGTGGGTCTGAGGGTCATTTCCAAAATAAAACAAGTGGACTCTTTGAGTTATACCTGTCCCTCTGGGGGCTGCAAGGACAAAAGCCTGTTGCTGAGGGGGTGGAGGGAAGGGACAGCCACCAAGGCACATGTCTCAATAGGTAACGCAGTAGCCTGGTCTGGTCACGGCCCACGGCCCAGCAAGTAGCTCGAAGGTTGCATTCCAGGCCCGATGCCCTTGGCTGGACCCTGTGCAGTAAACAGCCCGGCTTGGCTTCCCCCTGAGGCTCTCCGGGGGGGCGGGGATTCGTCTTCATGCAAGGCCTTAAAGACTCCCTGCAAGTTGATTTTCCAAGGCCATGTGCAGCTCCCCAGTGGAGACTTTGGGAGGTGGGGTTGTCCCTATTCCCAGACGACAAGGACCCAATCCTGGCTAAAGGCTTGAACTCAGTGGACTGTGGCAGTGGCCAGCAGCAGTGGGGGACAGAGCTGGGTGGGGAGGCCACAGCGCTCCTGACTGGACTTTAGCCTGCGCCACCCACTCCCTGCTCTCTACTAACTTGTCACAAACACTTCCTGCCCAGGGATCTCCAGGCCTATTAATACTGGCCTGTCTAGGAGGGTCACACCCCAGCCCTGGTGGCCTGTTGCCTTACAGCCAATCCCACGACCACCCCCTCTGCATTAGCCTCATACCCTGTAGTCGAGAGAGTGTCTCGGAAAACTGAGGCCGGATTGAATGATATCTGTAAAGCTCTCTCGGGGGGCGTCTTGGAAAACTGAGACCTGATGGAATGATATCAGTTGTCTCCCCTGGGAGGACATGTAACAGAGTGTCCTGGGGCTGTGCAGTGATGTACGAAGGCATAGCATTTGTTGGAGTACAAAGGGGTCAGGTAATGGGAACAAGCCTTAAGGCACCCACGTATACACGGTTAATGATCCACAGTTCTGCAGTTTGCTTCTTTGAAGATTCTCAATAAAAGCCTTGCGTTGACCCGATTCGGGGCTCAGTCTCTCTTAGGCTGAGTCCCTTGGTCTTGCTCTTCAATCTTACTTCTGTCTCTTGATCTTATTCAAGCTGTGTCGCTCCTCTCGTGTCCCATTTGCCCTTGCCACGCAGGACGTGACAGTGGCCCAGGAAGCCCAGACCCCCATCGGCAGGTAACCACCCGGCTCCCTGAGGTCCCTGCAGTGGCTCAGATGAGCATGAGGGAGGGGCAGGGAGGAGCAAGAGTCACCTGGAACCCCGATGCTCCGTAGCTGACGCACCTGACGCTGTCTGCTCCCCATCCTGTGCCCTGGTTTCCCCATCTATAAAACGGGAGCCTAATCCTTTTGCTATAGGGGGTGTGCCTTGGTGAATCCACTGCCCTGAATGTCTGGGCCCCTCTTCTCAACTTCCGAGAAAAAAACGTCTTCTCACCAAAGGGAGCAGGAAAACAGTCTTAGAGAAAAGCAGGGGAGAGCAATGCTTACCCTCCCAGGAAGGGCGCTAAAGGGGGCGGCAGGCACCAGGAGGGACAAACTTGAGGAGCAGTGGGACTCAGCTGAGCTACCATCCAGCCATATTTTTTGATAGGCAGCTGCCCTCCCGGCTTGGACTCGTCGGGCCTTAAGGAGCTCACCACCACCACCCTGGCTCTGAGCACTGGGCTGTGCATCTGTGCTGGGGCTGCCTAGGCAGGTCCACCCACCAGGCCCTCCACCACACACCAGGATGTGCTCGTGGCCTGTGCCCCGAGAGCCTCTGCGCCGCGTGGCAGTGACCGGGGGCACCCATGGCAATGAGATGTCTGGCGTCTACCTGGCCCAGCACTGGCTGCGGGCCCCGGGGGAGCTGCAGAGACCCAGCTTCTCCGCCATGCCTGTGTTGGCCAACCCGGCGGCCACAGCCGCCTGCCGTCGCTACGTGGACCGTGACCTCAACCGCACCTTCACTAGCACCTTCCTCACGTAAGTGTCCTTGCTGCGTTGGGGCCCCTGCCCTCCAGGCTGGCCCAGCCACTTAGCCTGGCACCGAGGTCCTCACCTCAAACTCCCCCTCCAGCCACCACAGGGCACACCCCTCTGCTTCCAATGCCCGTGCTTCCTTGTTCAGTTTAGGGAAATCCAGATTGATGTCACCTCCTCCAGGAAGCCGTACCTGATCCCAGGCTGGGTCAGGGCCTCCTCTGAGAATGCGAAGTAGGACCAAGGTGTTGTCTTCAGCTTACTGGGGGACACAGGATAAACTCAGCAACCACAACCCAGGAGCCTAAATGCAGGGGTTGGGGAGACACAAAGCATGTAACCTGGCCAAGGGTAGTCAGGGAAGGCTTCCTGGGGGAGGTGATATCTCAGCCAAACCCCAAAGGGTGAGTAGACGTTAACCAGGTGAAGAGAAGAGAGGAGCTTCCAGGGAAGGGCCAGCAGGTGCAAAAATCTGGCAGTGAGACCAGCACGGTTCTTAGAAGTGTGGCCAGAGTGAGAGTTGATATGGCAGGCTGGCAGGGCCAGGCTGAGGGTTTGAACTTTATGGGAGCAGCGGGGAGCCAAGGAGGGCTTTGTGAGACAGATATGTCACACAGGCACGAAGGACAAGCCCTTGAGCAGCTGCTCTGTTTCTCCTGCAAGGTCTTGGGCTTCACTCCTGTTAGCACATGAGGCTGCTCCCTCCCACCACCCCCGCCCCCTTAAACCTCTAATGACAGACTGAGATTGTCAGCAGCTGATACCTCCACCCTCCCCCTGCAGTGCCAGGGCTCACCCAGATGACCCATACGAGGTGAAGAGGGCCCGAGAGCTGAACCAGCTGCTGGGGCCCAAGGCCTCAGGCCGGGCCTTTGACTTCATCCTCGACCTGCACAACACCACGGCCAACATGGGCACCTGCCTCATCTCGGAATCTACCCACAATGTCTTTGCCATGCACCTGTGCCGCCACCTACAGGTGGCCCTGTGCCCCCAGATTGCAGAGCGAGGGAGGGACGGAAAGAGAACACGGATGGAGCTGGTGCCTCCTGTACTGGGGGTGGGAGGGGTGGTTCCCTGGGCTCCTATCCCTGGGGTCGGCCACCTGCAGGTGGTCCAGGCCCTCTGGACCCCTCAGCCCACTGCCCCACGTGGTGTGTTTTGCTTTCTCTGTGTGCTTCCCCACCTGCTCCCCCCCTCCCCACCTGGGGCCCTCACCCACCCCTCTGCTCACAGATGCAGAGCCCTGAGCTGCCCTGCAGGGTCCTCCTGTACCAGGTGCCTGGGGAGGAGAGTTACAGCCTGTATTCGGTAGCCAAGAACGGAATGGGTGAGCCATGACCTTGGGAGAAATTGGTGGGGCTGGGAGGTACAGGGCCAGGTGACGGGTGGTGTCAGGGGCCTGGGGTCTGTAGTCCCCCCTCTCTGGGGCACTTGCCTGACCTCTCCCCTCCTGGTCCCTAGGCCTGGAACTGGGTCCCCAGCCTCAGGGCGTGCTGCGGGCCGACCTTTCCACCAGGATGAGGGCTTTGGTGGCTGCAGCTCTGGACTTCATCCAGCTTTTCAACCAGGGTGAGGCCTCCAGGACTTGCTGGTAAACTGAGGCCCAAACAGGAGGGAGCCTGGCCCAGTGGCCAAGGAGCCAGGCTCTTGGGTAGGCTGGGAATCAATCCTGAGTGGCTCCCATGACCCATTCTGCCCTGACTCTGCCCTGGGGCCTGGAGGGAAGGGCAGGCTCACGCATGCAGCCTACTCCCACCCCACCCCCACCCCTGCACAGGCACAGCTTTTCCTGCCTTTGAGATGGAAGGGTACAGAGCCATTAGGGGCATGGACTTCCCACGCACCGAGGCCGGGGACTTGGCGGGCACCGTGCATCCTCAGCTGCAGGTGTGTGTGTGTGTGTGTGCTATGGAGTTTGGACCCCTGGGTCACAGCCTTGGGGGGCGGGGGTGGGGGTGGGGTCAGAAAACCAAGGCCCAGAGGCAGGGACCACAGTGCCTCCCATAGAGTCATTAGCATCTCAGAATTAAGAGCAGGAGGACAGTAGCCTGGGCCCCCATGCCCTGCCCCCATGCCTCTCTGGGAACCCTGCACGCAAGCCTGGAGCTCTGGGCCACAGTGACACTCACAGTGCCTTGGGAAGGAATTAGAGGCTCCTCAACAGCCTAGACTCACCTCTCCTGGCCACAGAAGGCAGAGGGAGGGAGGGGACGTGGAGCAGGCCTGACCCAATTTCCCTGCTTGGAGGGGCAAATACAGAGCCCTCTCTTTATCTTCCAATTAATTCCTCGAGCATCCCTGTGCACATTCGCATGGCGTCCAGCATCTCCCTCTCCAGGCCTACCCTTCCTGCATGTTCCAGGAACTGGGTGGTCCTGCTTCTGTATCTGGCGGGGAGAAGGCTGGGAAAAATGGGTAGCCCACCCGCTGCGGCTCTGCTTGCCGCCACACGGGGTCGCTGTGGAGCAAGGCCCACGCCCTCCCTGGCTTCTGCTTCACGCAGTGTCGAGGCCGCAGGAGTGCCCAAGCCAGGCGCTCCAGCCGTAGCCTCACTAGTAATTATTCCCCAAGTCCCCCATCTGACCTTCAGAGGTGAAAGGGGCTTCAAAGGGGGCCACCTGCTCTGTTGGCACCAGTCCTCCCCGAGCCCATCTCAAAGCTCGACTGCTGAACCCAGTGACCATCAAGAAGCCCCTCCTCCACGATGAGTCCCTGCAGGGCCCTCTTCTGACCGTGGCACTCAGGCGCGGGACCGCTCCGGTATCCGGGGGGGTGACCAAGAAATTCTGAAACTCTGCAAGGATGGGTGTCTGTCTCAGGGGCTTCCACCTCCCTCCGTCAGCCCTGTCTGTCTCCCAGGCATGGGAGCAACCCGGCAGACAGCCCTGGCATGCACCGAGGGCACAGTTGAGCACGGGTATGAAAGAGAGAGAAATATTGGGAAGAATCTGATATATCAAAAACCTCCTGAGGGACCAAAGTAACAACTGTAGGAAAAATCAGAACTTGGTTGGACTTTTTTGCTCTGGTTACAACTCTTGTGTTTTATTTTGATATGTTACCTTACTTGGAACAACGTTATGGTGGAGGGGGCTCCATCCTGTCAGTATTAGGGCTACAGGGTCTTAAGCCATCCTGCCAGTCTTCCTTGCAGAGGCTAAGTCATAACAGTCATTTTGAATGATTTTTTGCACAATTTAAAAATTTATTTAATAAACTTTTATATTGTATTTACTAAGTGCCAGACGCTGTTTTAAGCACTACTAGCCATTTAATTTAAACCTCAGGGTGATAGGGGACAGATCATAGTCCCTATTTTACAGATGAGGAAGCTGAGGAACAGAGAGGTTAAGTGATTTGCTCCAGGTCACACAGTTAGCAAGAATTTAAACCCAGGCTTCACTACCTGTGCCCGTAACCACTAGGCTACACTTCTACAATGACAACTGTCTTTCTAAGGTGACTGGTGTCTCCATTTCCAGACATAAATCAGTTGGCATCTCAGCAGACACCTTGTCACATCGATTTAGGAAGTGAAGGAGTGAGTGGGCGAGGCCCTACTATGAGGGGCATCTCTTGGGCAGTCCCTGCTGGGGTCACCCTGACTGGGGCTGGGGCAGAGGTCAGCCCCAGTAACCTTGGCCCTTGGCTGTCTTCCCAGGACCGCGACTTTGAGCCACTGCGGCCCGGTGCACCCATCTTCCAGATGTTCAGTGGCGAGGACGTGCTCTATGAGGGGGAGGCCACTGTGTATCCCGTATTCATCAACGAGGCTGCCTACTATGAGAAGGGCATTGCCTTCTTGCAGACTGAGAAGCTCACGTTCTCTGTGCCCGCCCTGTCCATGCTGGCCCCCGCCCCCACCCCAGATCCCTAACCCAGGCCATACCTGCCCAGCCTCAGCCTAAGGCACGACCTCCAGCTCAGGGGACCTTTTGCTACCTGCTGTAAACCATGATCCTTGTCATCCCCCCACCTCCATGCCTCAGTTTCCCATTCTATAAAGCGAAAGATGTCTAGGGGTCCATGGTTCGTGTCCTCTGCCCTGCCTGGCCCCTCTCTGTGGCCTCAGGATCTGGGGCAGGTCTGGCTCAGTGTGGCCTTGGGCATGCTGTGTGTCCTGGGGTCAGTGGTAGCTGTCTCTGTGCCCACACTTATCCAGGGACTATCCTATACTGTGGAGGAGATTTGGAGAAAAACTGTCCTGGGGCCAGCAGAGGGGTTTTCAGAGGGCCATTAACAGAAGGTGGTCCCCAAGCCCCTACACTCCTGGGAGAGCAAAAGTGTGTGCCCATGTATACGCACACGCGTGTGGGTGCCCATGCGTGTGCTTGCCTCAGGTGCTGTGTGTGCGTGTGCATATATGTTCCCGAAAGCCTCAGCACCTTGGCTGTTCTGGGAGGATCTGTGTGATCGGGTGCATAGTTTGGATGTGTATTTCCAGGTATGTAATGAGCCTGGCGCCCGTGGAGATCAGGGCTGGGGAAGGAGTGCAGCTCAATAGGCTCTGTCCACCCAGGTGTGGGGACACAGGGAGGAGGAAAGTCCTCCTGGGGAAGCAGAGGTTCCTCCATCACCCGACACGTCCCACGTCAGCATTGGGGGACAGTGAGCACAGGGTCTGCTGCTGGGGTCCCTGGTCGTGACCCCGGCACTCTCTGCAGGGTGTCCGTGGCAGGGCCGAGCTGGGGAGGGTGGGACGGGGCCCCAAGGACGCTGCCCACACCCGCCTGAGCCCAACAAGACATAGTTCCTGGCTGAAAAAGGGCTGGTGGAGCCCAGAACTCCATCCTGTTGAGGCATCACCCCCTGACCCCCTGACACCCTCGCCTGGCCCATCCATCTCCCTGCGGCCACAGCTGCCACGCCGCCTCCTGCTATTGAGCAGCGAGATGAGAAGGTGTGAAGGATACCAGGGCACCAGGGACAGGCTGGCAGGCAAGATGGATGAGGGGGCAGGGGGCCAGTAGGCGCCTCCGGCAGGAAGGGCTGGCCAGCCGGGGAGGGGGCTGTGCAGGCGGCCGAGGCGCGCCTGTGTGCCTGGTGTGTGTGCATGGGGTTGTGTGTGTGTGTGCGTGTGTGTGTGCATGGGGTTGTGTGTGTGTGTGTGTGTGTGTGCACGCGCGCATGCGCACAGGAGCTTGTACACATGTGAACATGAGGGGTGGCAGGTCAGCATCTGTGCACACATGTGTGTTCGTGGGTTGGCAAGTCAGTGTGCTCATGTACACATGTGAGGGTGTTTCCCATCATGCAGACCAAAGGTGTGTGCAAGCACACACACATACTCACACACATCGTGAGCCACCAGGCCCCTCGGTCACCTCTCTCACCTCCCACCCACCCCACTGTGGATCCTGGGCAGGGTGGCATGGCCACACCTTACCGGGTAGTCCCTGGGCCCCACTGGGACCCTCTATCACAAGCACAGAGAACTCCCTGCCCCATCTTGTCTGGCAGCAAACCCCAGAGCTGGTGCAGCCTTCCCCCTAGAGTAGAGCAAGGGTGCATGCCAGGGCGGGCCCACCGGGCCCACCCTCTCCCCTGCAGGACCCCTCCCGGCTCAGCAGGCAGGCATCTGGGACCCAGGGACAGAAGCAGCAGGCATGCGTGAGCTAAAGGGAGGAGAGGTCTACATGAGGCGTGAGGCTCTGGGAGGGGCCACGCTTGAGAGAAGCAGCCTCCCTGACTGCTGGCCCCTCGGTGCTCCCTCTTAGATGCGGGCCTCTGCCAACCCCACGTCCCCAGTGCCAGACTCTGGAGGAGGTGTGTGGGGGTCAAGTAGGCCTTGGGGAGGTGTGTGTGTGTGTGGGGGGGAGCTGGCTTTGGGGAGGTGTGTGTGTGGGGGGTGGGTGGGGAGGCTGGCCTTGGGGAGGTGTGTGTGTGTCGGGGGGAGGCTGGCCTTGGGGACTCCAGTCGAGCGTGCCCAGCCCAGCCTGGGTGCTCTTGCCTAACGTTCTGGCCTGGGATGCTTCCTCCCAGAGTGGGCTAACCTTGGGTCCAGCCAGATGACCCTCCCTGGGCCATGTGGCAGGGATCAAATAGCCAAACAGCACTCTCAACTGAGAGCAACCAGCTTCAGGAGACCTCAGCCCCTCTGCCTTCCTGACCTGTGATTCGTGTATCCCCTAAAGTCCAGCCCAGGACAAGCAAGAAGTGGCCTGGAGAAGGTGCCTGGTCAGGCTGGAGAAAGCAGACAGACCCATGGGCAGAGCAGACACCCCCGCCCCCGCCAGTGACCTCCAACCTGGGCCAGCCTCCAACCCTATGGGGACTACGTAGGCCCATCAGCCAGGACAGGGCCTGCTTACTGCTCCCCAGGCTGAGCCAGCCCTTCCCAGGCAGAAGAGACAATGCACTTAGTTCAGTTGGGGAAACTGAGGCCCAGGGACTGTCAGGGACCTGCCAACGTCACATAGCTCATTGAGCCAAGCCATCAGGGGGACCAGGCTGCCTCCCACCCAGTCCGGGGGCTCTGCCTCTGCCATTACTTACGGCTGCTGCCCCCTCGCATTTCCTGGTGATTCCACGCCAGCGGCCCCAGGTCAGGGGGCTGGGTCCTGGTGAGAGGACATCGCCTCTGCCATTCGTCCCTCTGCTGCTGCCACTACTGTGGCCTCCCCAACCTCCCCGAGGCTGCGTCGGCCCCCAGCCTCTCCAGTCTGTCAGGCCTGGGCCCCTTCGCACCACCCAGCCTGTCCTCAAGATGGTCCCCCACCCTGTGCTTGGGCCCATTGATCAGGAATGGCTGGGGGGCTCCTAGCTGGGGAAGGGAGGGAGCCAGGAGGGGGGACTGGGAGAGGGAGGGGGAGACTTTGCAACGTCAGAGCCTTCCCACCTGCCCGCCTCCTGCACAGCCTCGCGCCTGCTGCTGGACAAGCCCAGCCAGTAACCTCAGACCGTGTGAGGGTGGCTTGAAGAAGGGACCCTGTACAGCCCAGAGCCAGGGTCCCCCCTGCAGAGACCAGGTGCCCCGCTCAGGTGGAGAACCAAGACCTGAGCGACTGTGTTGGGAAGAAGGTCCTACCGACAAACTGAGAATGAAGTGAGCACCTGAGAGCTGAGCTGTGCTGCTGAATGGACCAGGAGGCAAGGAGTGGCTGACCACCCCTCCTGGCAGGCAGGGGCCCCCTTGGGCGGCAGTCACAGCGCCACCCTAGCTGAACAGGGCTTCTCCAGGAGCAGGACATCCAGGCTGCTGTCCCCATGGCAGGTACAGTGCGGGCAGCTGAGGCAGCCCCATGGGTTGGCTAGGCTTCAGGGTGAGTGGGGCAGAGCAGAGACTGGGCGTGGGGACCAAGGAAACCCCACTGGACCCAGGCCCTGGGCAGGAAGGAGGGTGGGGGAGGGGCACCTCAGGCTGAGGCCTCAGATCCTGTCAGGGCAGGGCTGATGGACTCGAAGCCACCGCACAATTATGGGGTGCTGACAGCCAGGGGGACAGAGCTGTTTCTGGGAGGTGAAAGCCTTATCAGGCGTGGGGAATCTCGGACCTGTCCCCTCCCCTCTCTGGGCCTCACCCCTTGAGTATCAGGATAAGGGCTGGGCGAGAAGCCTCTGACTTCCTCTCCAGACCTGACTGATGCTGTGGGCCTAACCCTGAGGGCTGCTGGCTTTTAGAAGAACTGGGCAGAGGACAGGCCCCTCCCCAGAGTTCCTGAGGGCACTGAGTGGTGGGACATTGATCGGGACGGGCAGGGAGCCAGTGACCAGCCTGTGAAGCCCCCAGGCCCAGAGAAGCCATGAGCTTCTCCCCTTGGGACCCACCACCATGGACCCTGGGGGCTGGCATCAGTTACCTGGATGTCATATTGGCAGTTGCTCATCTGATGGCCTTGTCCAGGTGGCGGGGGACATCTGCCTATCCACCCTTCATGCTCTTCTGGGAGATGCAGACCTGATGTGCTCCATCACTCTCAGAGAGTCACACCCCACCCACCCCCAGAACCCAGAAATCCAGTGGCTTTAGCGAGGCACCACTTCTCACACGTGGCCCTGGGTCCCACACTCTCACCAGGCACCTACTCTGTGCCAGCTCTGGCCAGGTGCTGTCAACCTGTTAGCTCATTCGTCACTCTCTTCACCCGTCCATCTATTTCTGTCCGTCCATCCAACACTGAAATCCCACCTCTGCCCAGGGGATCCCATGGTTTTACCAGGCCCTTGGTCCTTCCTAGGGCTGCTAGAAACTAACTGTCTGTTTTTCAGGATTTTTTTTTCCTCTTTAAAAATTTTTCATTGTGTAAAATATACATAACATAAATATTACCATCGTAACCATGTTAAGTGTACAGTTCAGTGGCATTAAGTACATGCACGCTGTTGTGCAACCATCCCTACCACCCATGTCCAGAGCTTTATTCATCTTCATCTTGCAAAACTGAAACTCTGTCCCCATTAAACACTAACTCCCCATCTCCCTCCCTCAGTCCCTGGCACCCACATTTCCATTTTCTGTCAATGAATTTAATGACTCTAGGGACCTCCTATAAGTGGAATCATATAGTATTTATCCTTTGGTGACTGGCTTATTTCATTCAGCATAATGTCCTCAAGGTTCATCCATGTTGTAGCATGTGTCAGAATTTCTTTCTTTTTAAGGCTGAGTAATAATAATGAATAATGTGTCTGGAGTTTGCTTATCCATTCGTCCATCGATGGCCACTTGGTTTGCTTCCACCTTTTGCCTGCTATGAATACCGCTGCTACGAGCATGGGCGTACAGTTTATCTGTTCAGGTCCCTGCTCTCGATTCTTTTGGGTATATACCTAACAGTAAATAAAGTTATTGGGTCATCTGTTAATTCTAAGTTTAATTTTTTGAGGAACCATCATTCTATTTTCCACAATGGCTGCATCATTTTACATTCCCACGAATAGTACACAAGGGCTCCAATTTCTCCACATCCTAGCCAACACTCACAGCTTTGTTTTTGTTATTGTTGTTTTTTTTGTTTGGGTAATAGCCATTCTAATGGGTATAAAGTAATATCTCATTGTAGTTAGGATTTTTCTTTTTAACCAGAAGGGTAGCGGGTGGCAAAGCTTTTGGCCAAGACTTGTGCCAGGATTGCAGATCAAAAGACAGGATCTTTAGAAAAACATGAGGAGGCCAGAGCAGAAAGATGGCTTCCGGACGCAGGATTTGGGCAGGTTTTCGAGGTCAGAGAAGGATAAGAGCAAGTCGTGGTAATTCATGGGCTCTCCTCTCAGCTCAGCTCTCCTTAAGCAGGACCAGGCAGTGGGGTCTCCACAGAGCTGAGAAAGAACCCCCACCCAACTCCCACAACCTCACATGTCCCATCATCCATAATGTGGGTCATTTTTGAAGGGCCTACTCTGTGCCAGGCCCTGCACGTGTCCTCACAAATCCTCACATCAGCCCTACGAGGCAGGAATTAAGAATCATTTGCTATGCATGTGGAAATGGAGGCTCTGAGAGATGAAATAATTTGCTCAAGGCCCCATGGCCACCTGATGGCTCAAAGAGTCCCTGGGGAGCCAGACGGGCCTGGTCTCCGGACTCCAGCTTTAAGTGAGCGTTTACCTCATGAGGTGATGCTGAGTCAAGTTAACTATGGGAACACAGGCCTGGCAGTCACAGAGGGCTTCCTGAAGGAAGAAGCACCTAGGTACAGCCTGAAGGAAGGGGGCTCACTGGGTAGAGTTGGGGTGGGTGAGGCAAGCAAGAGCCTACACTTCTCTCCTCTCTCCCCAGCCTTCCTCTCTGCCGGCCTGGGGGTACTGGCACCCTCAGAGACTTACACCCTGCCTATGACCAGCTCCAGCTGGGAGCCCCGGCTGGTTTCTCCGAGTCCATCCGGCCCTTCCACTGACTCCACAGGGATCCAAGTCGGGGCCGAGCCCACGGGGCAGGGTCCCAAGAACCCATGTGTGTCTAGCGTGACAGTCCAGCTGGAGATGAAGGCCCTGTGGGAGGAATTCAACCAGCTGGGCACAGAGATGATTGTCACCAAGGCAGGCAGGTGTGAGCAGCGGGTGGGGGTGCACGTGTGTGGTGGGGGCAGGGGCCCGGCTGGAGCCGCAGTCAGGCTGCATGGCACCTCCCTCCTGCAGGAGGATGTTCCCCACCTTCCAGGTGAAGATCCTGGGCATGGACTCACTGGCTGACTATGCCCTGCTCATGGACTTCGTACCCCTGGATGACAAGAGATACAGGTCTGGGGACCAGCGGGGGGAGGCGGCTCAGACCTCAGGTGCTGAGACAGGAAGTCAACCCCCAGCTGCACTCTGTGGCGGCAGGGCCCCCGTCCGAGCAGCTAGTGTCAGGGAGGCCTATCCTAGGGCAATCATGGGAGCCTGGTGGCAGGGGGCAGCCCAACCCAGGGCAGCCGACAGGCTGAAGTGGCAGTGGGCTAGCCTGGGCAGGCAGAGTGGGCTAGCCCAGGGCAGCAGGTGTAGCCACAGGGATCTCAGGGCCAGAGAGCAGCCTTGGAGCCTCCGGGTCCTCGTGTGCAAGATGGCAATAGTGCGTGGGCAGTAGTGGAGACGGTGATGGCCCCTGCGCTCCGCCAGTCTAGTTCCAGGTGGGGGCAGCAGATGAGGTGCTGTGGGGTGCACATGAGGCACCCTCACCACCTTGCTCTGCTCCCCAGATATGCCTTCCACAGCTCAGCCTGGCTGGTGGCAGGCAAGGCGGACCCGGCCACACCCGGCCGCGTGCACTTCCATCCCGACTCACCCGCCAAGGGCGCCCAGTGGATGCGTCAGATCGTGTCCTTCGACAAGCTCAAGCTGACCAACAATCTGCTGGATGACAACGGCCACGTGAGGCCCGGGTCACAGCGGGGAGGGGCTGCCTGGTCAGGGGGCATTGGGGCCTGATTGTGACAAAGCCTGGAGCCAGGGTTGGCTGGGCCTGTGGCGCCCAGCATCCCTGCCCTCTACTGACTGTCAAAGCTGGGGGACTGCGCTCGCCTGGCGGGGGTCGGGCAGCAGATGGGACTGTCCAGGCAGCTGGGGAAGTGGGTTAGGGGCGTGGGAATGTTCCAGCAAACACTGTCCTTCTCATGGAACGCCCACCACCAACCAGGCCAGTTGTAGGTGCCAGGACATAGCACTGTTGACACTTTGTCAGGTAGGCAAAGGTCTCTGCCCTCACAGGGCTCACCTCGGGTAGGGGGCACATGGTGAGCGAAGAATCCAGAAGTCACTGGATGCAGTGTCTCAGGTGGTAATGAATGCCAGGAGAAGAAGGAACCGGTGGGGGTGGGGTGGGGATGGCTGAGCCGGAGGTGGCTGCTCCTTTCAGGGGGCCCAGGAAACTGCTGAGGTGATATTTGAACAGAGATCTAAAGGACGCGGAGGAGGAAGCCCATGCATACAGATGGGGAGCTGTGGTAGGCAAAAAAACACCCAAAACTAAACAAAACAAAAAACAGCAAGTGCAAAGGCCCTGAAGCTAGAGAATGTGGGATGAACTGGGGGAACTTGCAAGGGGGCTCCTGTGTGGCTGGAGTGGAGGGGGTGGGGGTGGGGAGAGTCTGGATGCGGCTGGGCTGATCTGCAGGGCCAGCTGGCTTTTACGCTGTGTGGGGTGGGAGCCACAGGAAGGTTTTGAGGACAGGGTGACATGCTGTGACTCACTGGGGCTGCTATGTGGAGAATGGTCAGAAGGGCCAGGTGGAGGCAGGGAGACCAGCCAGGAGGCAGCTGAGGAAGCCCAGGTGAAAGGTGATGGAGGTCAGACAGGGTAGAGGCGGTGGGGTGAGGGAGGTGGCCAGACTCTGGTTAGTCCTGAAGGCAAAGCAGGCAGCCGGATGTGGGTGTGAGCGAAGGCCGAGCAGCAAGGATGCTCAGACATAAGGGGCTTTGACGCAGAACTGTAGACTGTCAAGTTGACGCTGCACCATCAACACAAAAAAGGGGGGCAGCAGGCCCACGGCAGTCTCTCTGCCCCAGGGAGGAGGGCTTCAGCCTCAGTGGTAGCTTGCTGCTGTCCCCCACCCCTGCGCACCCCTTTTCTGCACCTCCCACAGATCATTCTCAACTCCATGCACCGCTACCAGCCTCGCTTCCATGTGGTTTTCGTGGACCCACGCAAGGACAGCGAACGCTACGCCCAGGAGAACTTCAAGTCCTTCATCTTCACAGAGACCCAGTTCACAGCCGTGACAGCGTATCAGAACCACCGAGTGGGTTGGGCACAGCTCACGGGGCACCTGCCAGCCCATGTCACAGGGGTGGGGACGGAGACCTAAGCCTCTTAGCCCCCACATACACACAGACCTTAGCCCTTCTCTCCTTCCCTGGGACTCAGGGAACATCTGCCCACAGCCATTCCCCTGCCTGCATATCCACTGGCTCTGTGGTCTGGGTCCCAGGGCCTCCTGACCAGCGGGTCCAGGGAGGACAAGACGGCTGAGCCTGGGGCCCCACAGCCTTTCCCCGGCTCAGTGCTGGCCCATAATTTTACTTTCTCCTCTGCAGATCACCCAGCTGAAAATCGCCAGCAACCCTTTTGCCAAGGGCTTTAGGGAGAGTGACCCGGACTCCTGGTACAGTCTGGCCCCTGCCAGTTCTACCCTGCTGCCCTAATCTAGCCCCATACCCACATCCCCAGGCATCTCCTAAGACCCCTGCTGCTGACTCTTGTTTCAGGGTCACGCCCACTGACTTGTCCTGGGGTCCCACTATCTGACTCTGAACCATGCCCTTGGCCTGGGTTCTTCACCCTGCCCCTGACCCCATTCCTGCCTGCCCTATCTTCAGGACTGGATCTCCACGGCCCCTGCTCAGTGTTCCAGCCCGGAGTGGCAGCAGCCTCAGCCCCTGCCTGATGAAGGGCTCCACAGAGCAGGAGAAAGGTCAGCCCCCAGACCCACAGACACAGTTGGGACCAGGCCCTGCTTTGTGGGTGGGAAGCAAGTGCACAGGGTCACAGGGCCCAAGAAGCAGCTCCAGCATGCTCAGCAAGCCCAATGGGCACTGTGTGGACAGAGAGGGGGAAGCAGAGATTTCTGAAACAATTTGGGGCCCAGGGCAGACAGAACAGGACAGGAAAACGGTGCTGAGAGCAGGGTGCGGGTGTCAGGTGGGCTTCCTGGAGGAGGTGGTTCCCAAGCTGGGGCTTAAAGGACTGGGAAGGGTTTAGATAGAGGGAGAAAGTAGGGGAGAAACTCCAGGCAGAGGAGAGAGCAAGAGTAAAGGCTGAGAGGTGGGCAACTTGAAAGGGGAGGCGCAGAAGGGGACAGGGCAGGCTGTGGGTGTGAGGGGCGGTCTAGGGTCTACTCAGACCATTTTCTCCCTCAGACCCCAACAAGGCTCCAGCCTCCACCTCCAGAACCCCTGCCCGACTCCACCATCAGCTGCTGGCCCCCCCTGAGGCTCTGCTGGCCCCAGCCACCTATCGGCCCCTCACTTACCAGGACCTATACCCTGGAGTCTCAAGCCCCCTTGGAATCCCAAGGGCCCGACCAACACCATACCCCCTCCCCAATATCCAGGCTGACAGGGATCAGGAGGGCCTACCTCTCCCAGCTGGGCTGGGGCTTCTGTCCCCCAGCACCATGTGCCTGGGGTCTCGCCAGGACCCTCAGTGATAGTGGGTCCCCTGTGGACAGTCTTCCTACCTTGGGCCCCACCCTTCCAGCCTCACCTCAGCAGAGAACCCCTCTTTTCCCAAGGACAGCAATGCAGGTGGAAGCCCAGAGAAGGAGGCTGCCTGCTCAGTCACAGCAAACCTGGGATGGTGCCAGACTTGGAACCAGGCCCCCTACCTCCCAATCTGTCCCCTTCTGTCTTGGGGGGGGGGACTCCTCCAAACCCTGCTTTACCCCTCCCTTACCCTCAACATTAAACTATTTGGCATGGGTAGTCAGAGCACTTCTGTCCTCAGGGATTGGGGTGGAGGGCCTCAGGAATGCCCAGACCCCAGAGTCTGGTCTGCGGGCGTCCCAAAGCTCTGCCCAGTGCAGTTCGTATCCTGGAAGAACAGAGTGATGGTCAACGTGGTGACAACAGTCGAGTGGTAGGACTGTGTGGGAGGCTGAGGTTGCTGCCCTGCCTTACGTGCCCAAATGAGGACTGAAACCGCAGCACGGAGAGGCAAGTGCTCCAAGTCAAAGCAAAGTATGGTGACACCTACCATTCCACGTTTAGGTGCTGTACGGAAGGCTAGGGTTGTCTGTCCTCGAGGGGCCAGGGTCTTGTGGATAGGTGCAGAACCACAACAGGCCATGACCTCATGGGCCAAGGTGGGGCGGGTGGAGGGATTTGAGAATCTGATCAAGATTCGAGACAGGAGAGCTTCTAGAGAAAGTGACATTTAAACTAACACCTAAAGGAGAAGAAATTGTTGGGGAGCGGGGACTGGACGAAGGGAGAAAACTCAGGGCAAAGGCCTGGGGCTGGAGTGGGTCCCTTGGAGCGGTAGCGCGCGGCGCGCGCCACCTAGCGGAACCAGGAAAAGAGCCCCGGAGGGCACTCCTCCTCCCGCCTCTGACGTCTTCGGCCTCCCAAGGGGAGCCCCCTGAACCCGCTAAACGCCGACTCCGCCCATCCTGTGAGGTCCTTGGAGAGACACCAACACAAGTGGGGGCGCAGGGACGCGGAGCCCGGCGGGGCCTCAACAGAAAGACACCCCGCCTCCTGACCTCCGCGGTCAGAAGGGCTGGGTTCGGTTGCCGGGCTGGGCACCACCCAAGCTGCTCCGAAGGGATCGAAGACACTCGCCGGACGCCCCCCCCGCCAGCTCCGCCCCTGGCCCAGGCCCGCCCCTCTGCCGGCAGCCCAAGGTCTATGGCCGCGCCCCTTCCGGCCACGCCCCCATCTCAGGACGAAGGATCTCCCCCAAGCTCCGCCCGCCGCTTTCCCGTCTGGGGCCCTGCTCTCTGTCCTGTGGAGGCCCCGCCCCGTCCCTCGGAGCCCCGCCCCCAAAGGAGCTGCCGCAGCTTCTGAGCCTCAAGGGGCCGGGAGGGGCGGGGCGTTAGGGC
Organism: Hipposideros armiger; assembly: GCF_001890085.2. NCBI lineage: Eukaryota > Metazoa > Chordata > Mammalia > Chiroptera > Hipposideridae > Hipposideros > Hipposideros armiger. Next base: position 111,117 of record NW_017731443.1, read on the forward strand.
CAACTCCTCCCACGGCCCCCGCCGGGTTGCCAAGAGTGTGAGCGCTGCCCCGCCCCTTTTCTCCCGAGGCCCGGCGCCCTTGTCCCGGCAGCGCCCGGCCGGACATGCTGCCCGACTGCCTGTCAGCGGAGGGCGAGTGGCGCTGCCGGCGGCTGCTGGCGGAGGCTACAGCCCGGCTCCGCGCGCGGCCCGCGGCGGCCGCAGTGCTTGTGCCGCTGTGCTTGGTACGCGGGGTCCCGGCGCTGCTCTACACGCTGCGGTCCAGTCGCCTGGTCGGGAGGCACAAGGGGGACGTCAGGTACACCGCCCGAGAACTCTTTTTCCCTTTTAGGAGGAAGGAGGCCGCTGAACCCCGGAGACCGCCGGGACCGTGGGCAAGGCGCTTAGCCTCTCCGCGCCTCGGAGAATGGGTCCGCGGAGAGCATGTCGGTCCCGGGCTATGACCGGGTTGGCGACCCGCGCGCGTCCCTCCTCCTGGAGCCTGGGAGTGCTTCTGCCCCAGCTCATTGCCGAGTCCCCCGAGGAGCGTCCGCACCACCTCGGGCTGCGACACCGAAGTAGCGTCCCACTCTCGAAAAAGCAGGACTCCGCCCCCTCCCGGCGACTATGGGGGAGTTTACGGTCCCAGAGCCTAGGAAGAGCACGAGACAGGGCTTCCCGGTTTCCGCCCTGGCCCCGCCTTCGGCGCGATCTGGGGCCACCTTAGAATTTGTGTGTCTAAGCCCCAGGGCTTCTCTCCTTTACCTCCACTGCTGAGCCTGGAGAGATCTGACTTGCCAGAAGCCTCCCTGCAAACTAGGGGCCGAGGCTTAGGTGGGTCACTGCCGCTTTGCCACAGCTGCCATCCCCACCCCCTCCATGGCCCTAACAGCCCAAGGACCAGGCTGCCTGTGCCTGTTTAGTTTCCCAGGCGGCAAGTGTGACCCCGCTGACCAGGATGTGGTGCACACGGCCCTGAGGGAGACCCGCGAGGAGCTGGGCCTGGCTGTACCTGAGGAACATGTGTGGGGGGTCCTGCAGCCCGTGTATGACCAGGTGAGCACACCAGGCCCTGAGGCTATTGCCAGCCCTTTACCCCATTGCCCCACTCTGCCTGCCGAGGGACAAGGAGCACGGTCGTGGACTGGCAGGCGTAGGATGCGGTGGAGCACCAGACACCCGCCTGGAAGTCTCTTCTGTCCCCCACACAACCCATCAAGGAGGGGCCAGGGTTATTTTTATCCCCTTTTAAACGGCCCCTGGGTGAGCCAGCTCTGCTCAGCTTGGTGGATGAGGGTTGGGGAAGGTTTCACAAGCTAGGAAGGAATTGAATGACAAGTGGCAGATTTTAGGGTAGCAAAAGTAAGGGAAGGTTGTTCTAAGTGGAGGGAACAGTCTGCAAAGGCCCAGAGGCCTGAACGCGGGGCCCAAGTCAAGTCAGCATGGCGGAGTGAGCCCCAAGGTAGGGACCAGATGCACCTGGCCTTGACAGCTAAAGGCCTCTGGACAGCAAGATGGGGTCTTCCTCTCAGGTTCCCCTCCCCAGTCGCAAAGCCCTGCCAAGGCCACGTCTCCCCTGACTGTCTGCTTTCCTGCCCCAGAGCAAGGCCACCGTGGTGCCTGTGCTTGCTGGTGTGGGCCCACTGGATCCCCAGAATCTCAAGCCCAATCCCAAGGAGGTGAGTGGGGGGTGGGGGTGGGGCTGAGGAACTGGGTTGTCCCAATGGGGGGAGGCAGCAGTGGCCAGTCCTCTGTCCACCCTCTCACCGCCTCCTTCTCACAGGTGGACGAGGTGTTTGCACTGCCCCTAGCCCACCTGCTGCAGGCACAGAACCAGGGCTATACCCACTTCTGCCAGGGTGGCCACTTCCGCTACACACTGCCTGTCTTCCTTCACGGGCCACACCGTGTCTGGGGGCTCACAGCTATCATCACCGAGTTCACCCTGCAGCTGTTGGCACCGGGTGCCTACCAGCCCCGCCTGGTCATCCCTGGGCTGTCCAGGGGCTGAAGCCCTCGCCCTAAGTAGCCCCTGCCTTCCCCTGCCAGACCAGCTCTATTCCAGGACTGAATAAAGAGCCTTTACCAACTCTATTGTCAGTTAAATCTGCGCTGGGGCCCTTCCCTTGGGCAAACCCCACAGGACAGCTGGTCTGGCTGGGGCGCCTCTGTCCAATCACAATGTCATCCACAGCAGTGGGCACTTGTGTGTGCCAGGTACTTGGAGTCATTTCTCTCATTTCACCCACAGCCCTATGAGATGGGGCCAACACTCCCTGGCTGGTGAGACTGGGGCTCAGGGAGGATAGACACCTTGCTCAAGGTCACCCCAAGCGGGGATCCGAACCAGGTCCTCTTTGACTCAAGCCCAAACTCTTAGCTGCTGTACTGTTCCCTCCTCCATGCATCACTGCAGGTATCTGGAGGGGAGCCCTGCATGTTACTGCCGAGTGCCCACCATGCACCAGCTGCTGTGCTGGGGCCACATCGCGGACCAGCCAGATGCTGGCCTGGCCTCTGGGGTAGACCTAGACCAGGTCACACAGATAATTGTGTGATTGCACAGTAATCGATCACAGATAATACTGGAATTATACATTACTTATGTAGACCAGGGTTCTGTGAGAGAGTTGAGGGGGTCGGTGGTCTGACCTTGACAGGGTGGAGTGGTCAGTGTTAGCCAGGACAAGTGATAGAAAATTCCACCCACCAACTGACTGCCAAGAGATGGTGATTACAAACTCCAGAGATACACTAGCTTCAGGCGTGGCTGGATCCAGGGGCCCTTTCTCTGTGCTTCCCACTGTTGGGCCTCACTCTCAGGAGCATCCTCCAATCCACAGGGATGAGCGGTGAGGAGAGGGCAACAGCTCTAGGATGGCTCAGCACCAGTGTTCCATCAGCAGAAAGCACAGCTGCCCCTCGGCCAGTCTAACACAGAATTGCACTGTCAGGGCCTGCCTTCGGTCACATGCCCTTCCCCGAGCCTGTCATGTGGCCTGCTGGCTTTGGACTTCATTGAATGGCAGAGCCTGGGCACAAGGCTGGGGAAGAGGATGAACCTCCTGGACTGAGAATAGGGAAGGGGTGGCCTCCAAAGGACCACTGGGAAGGGGGAAGTTTGAGCAGGCAAAAGCCAGCTAAGTTCTCCTTCAGAGAGTGACCTTGAAATCAAAAGTGAGCAGGAGTGGGCCGGGTCAAAGGGCAGGGGAAGGAAGTGGGGGCAGAAGGAGCAGCACATGCACAAAGAGTAAACTGGCAATAAGGGTTGGGGGTGGCCCCAACACTAGGGACCCCATGAGGCACCAAGAGAACACGCATTAGTGATGGGTTAGGATTTTATTCCAAGCCCCGAGAGGGGGAGAGGTGTTGAAGTGGTCTGATTCATGTTTTAAAAAGCTTGAGCTGCAAGGGGACCAGACTTCAGATGCTCTCTTCCCGGGCGCCCCCCTCCATAGAAGCCCTCCCACCTCACCTCCCCAGGCACTCCCTCCACACCTCCCCAAGTGCCCCAGCACTCCTCCCCGTTCCCACACACCTTCCCACATGCTCTCTCCTCCTGCACCCCTCCCGTCTCACCTGCCTCTTCCCCACACCCCCCTCTCATTGTCCCTCACACTCCTTGTGTCACCTCTGGCCCTCCAGCCTTCTTACCCAGGAGCAGGGCTGCATGACGGTGGTAAAAATAACTCTCTGACAGCATGTGAATGGGGGAGGGAGGGAAGTGGCGAGGGAGGAGACAGGAGGCTGAGGCCCCCCTACCTCTCACTAAGGGACCCTTGGGGTTGAGCCCAGGGAGGTGCTATCTCCTGAGCCCCAGCCCCTCCCCCACAGGAGGAGGCCCTTGGTCACACTTGCTGTCACAGGGCACCTCAGTCAGGCGCACACCCAGCGCCAGCAGCGAACCAAACCAGGTGGAGGAGCTCTGAGAGCAGTAAGTAGCACAGCCGGCCAGACTGCCTGCACACTGGGTCCCCTCCAGGGTGGAGCCCCCCTCCCCTCCCCCCCCCCACCCCACCTGCCTTGACCTTGTGCTCTGTCGTCAGATCCTGGCTGCCACCCAAGACCCCACCCCCAGCACCCTCAGTGATGCCTCTGTGAGGTCCCCTCATCTCCAGGCTGCAGGGGCTTCTGTGAATCCCCGCCCCATGCCTGAGCCCCCATGGCGGCGCGGCGACCGCAGCGGGTGAGCATGCAGGAGCACATGGCCATCGATGTGAACCCAGGTCCCATCCGGCCTATCCACCTCATTTCTGACTACTTTCCGCACTTCTACCCGTTTTCTGAGTCCGCCCTGCGTGCCCCAGACCCGCGCCCTGCAGTGGTCCCCACCATCAGTTCTGCACCCCAGCTGCAGCCGGACCCAGAGCCAGAGGGAGACTCAGATGACAGCAGTTAAGTGGGGGCAGGGGACAAGGGGGGCACCCTAGGCCCAGCCCAGCCAGGGTGCGTTCTGGGCACCCCCAGACACCTGACAGAGAGGGGCAAGGCAGGAGGCATGATGCTATGTGTGGGGGGGCAGTTCAGGTGGGCACTGACCCTGACTGCCACCTGCTCTTAGCTGCCCTGGGCACCCTTGAGTTCACGCTTCTTTTTGATGTGGACAACAGCGCCCTGCACTGCACAGCTCACCGTGCCAAGGTAAGGATGGGGTCGAGGGGTCTTTGGGCCGTGGGCCTGAGCCACAGGTCTGCCCCACATCCAGTCTCTTCCCAGGGCCTCAAGCCACCAGCCTCAGGCTCCATGGACACCTACATCAAAGCCAATCTGCTTCCAGGGGCCAGCAAGGTGACGGCAAGACCCAGGCCCCTACTGCTGCCCCTTGGCCACACACCCAGCCTAGAGCTCCCCATTGCTGGGATGTACAATTGGGGATCCTATCAGGGAGGTGGGCCAGGGTGGGGTCCTGGGGACTGAGGCGGCCCTGACCCACCCTGCCTGGCCCCCAGGCCAGCCAGCTGAGGACACGCACCGTTCGGGGCACAAGGGGACCTGTCTGGGAAGAGACACTTACCTATCACGGCTTCACCCGCCAGGATGCTGGGCGCAAGACCCTGCGGTGAGGATTGGGCCTGGCCACGGGGGAGCAGGGCGGAGTGGGGGCTTGCCTGGCCAGGTGTGACTTGGGTGTCCACCAGGCTGTGCGTGTGTGAGGACCCACGGCTGCGGCGACGGCGGCAGGCGCCTCTGCTGGGGGAGCTGCGGGTGCCCCTGAGGAAGCTGGTGCCCAACCGAGCCAGGAGCTTCGATGTGTGTCTGGAGAAGCGGAGGCTGGTGAGTGGGGCTGGTGCACAGGGTGGGGCTTCGGGGGCCAGGAGCCTGGGGAGCTGGAGAGAGAAGCGGGGGGATCCAGGCAGCGTCTAGCCAAGGCAAGGTAACTGAGCTCTCTGCTTTCAGACCAAGAGGCCCAAGAGCCTGGATACAGCCCGTGGCATGTCCCTGTATGAGGAGGTGGGTAGGATAGCAGGACTGAGCAGGGATGTGGAAGGGACAGGCCTGGGGTGGCCCAGGCTGACGCGCATCATGCAGGGGCCGAGTGGGCTTGGAGAAACAGAGGCCACCTCTCACAGGATCTGTGAGCGCCGGAGCATTGGGGGACAGCCAGGCAAGTGGCAGGAAGGGGAGGATGATTTCCATACCAGGGGAGCCCAGAGGAGCTGGGCCAGAGGACAAGCAGAGCCCTCAGGGGACAGAGACCCAGGCCACCTTGAAGCAGAGGTGGGATTTGTCAGTGGCCCAAGGAGCTGAGAGGGCAGGGGGGGAATGGACAGGGCGAGGCTCCCTGACTGCCAGGACGACCCCTGGGGTAGTGTGGGTGCCACTCCTAGAACTGGGAGTCCTTGACAGGCCCTTGTCAAAAGGTAGTGACGGTGACTGCAGGGGGCCCGGGCCCCACAGGAAACTAGGCCAGAGCCCCTTTCGCCCAGGAGGGATGGGGCACCTGCCAGGCTGTGGCAAGGGCTGGCCCAGGCCCCTCTCACATGGAAGGCTGGAGCCACAAGTTACTACAGCTACCGACTAACCAAGGCCAGGCTAGTCCCACCAAGGTGAGGCAGGTACCCCGTGCCACCCGCTTGCCATCCCAGACCCCACACACAGCAGTGCCGCGGTGCACGGTGAGTGCTCACGGAGCACTTCCTGAGAACCAAATGCGGCACAGTGGTTGGGTTTCTGCAAATTGAATCCTATGTTAAGTGTGGGAGAAGCATGTTCTTCCCAGACATTCTCCCGAGTCCTTTGGAAGCACAAGGGGCCGAGTGTGGCAAAGGACATTCAGCATCTAGACCTGTACGTCCTTGGGTAGAGAACAGCTTCAGAGGCACAGGGCTTGCCCTGTAGGAGAGTGGCGATGGGCACTGAGTGGGAGGCCACTCAGAAAGCTCTTAGCATGTTTGTGGCACTCGGTAACATCAGTTTCCTTCCTCTCCACGATGAAGATGCCCTGAGCTGACCAGTCACATTGCCTGAGCAAGCCCCTCCCCTTCTTAGGCCCTCGAGGGCACAGTTGACCCATTAAGTTCCCTTCCAGGGCACCAGGTCAGTGGCTGTTTCTGGAAATTGAATCATGAAGTTAAGTCACTGGCCCGATTTCTTTGCAGCCAGTGTGAGTCCTCACATCCTGGCCAACACTGGTAGGTGGGTGGGTGGGTGAACTTTGGGTCCACCCAGGGGCTGACCCCAGCCTACCCTGCAGGAGGTGGAGGCAGAGGTGGCCGGGGAGGAACGCGGGCGCATCCTGCTGTCACTGTGCTACAGCTCTCAGCGGGGCGGCCTGCTGGTGGGTGTGCTGCGCTGTGCCCACCTCGCCCCCATGGACGCCAATGGCTACTCGGACCCCTTCGTCCGCCTGTGAGTGTGAAAAGGGGTAGGTAGGCAGGTGGGCATGGGAGTTCCTCAGAGCCCCCCTGGGGCTGACCTCTCCAGGACCGCACCCAACCCGACTCCATCCTCCCCAGTTTCCTGCATCCAAATGTGGGAAAGAAATCTAAATACAAGACCAGTGTTCGGAAGAAGACCCTGAACCCTGAGTTCAATGAGGTAGGTCAGGGCTGTGCCGGGCCAGTCCTGGCTGCTCTGGGGTGGAGGAGGTCAGCGTCCTGCCTCAGTCAGAAAGCGCAGGTCCCAGCTAACCTGAGCCACTCACCTGCCTAAGCCTGCTTCTGAATGTGAAGGACCCGAGGCAGCCTCTTGCCTGCCTTTGTCCCCCTCCCCGCAGGAGTTCTTCTACGCTGGCCCAAGGGAGGAGCTGGCCCAGAAGACACTGCTGGTGTCTGTGTGGGACTATGACCTGGGCACAGCCAATGACTTCATTGGTGAGTGGGAGTGCAGGGGAACTGAGTGGGGGGGCCCAATGGGTTCCTGACACCTATCATCCAACCCAGGTGGGGTGCAGCTGAGTGGCTGGGCCAGTGGGGAACGCCAGCGACACTGGCACGAGTGCCTAGACAACAGTGACTGCCGGCTGGAGCTGTGGCACACACTGGACGGTGTGCCCTTCCAGCTCAGCGGCTAGCAGGGGCACCTGCCCTGACCCTGCTCACCGCTTCTCCCCGAAACTGACCCGCGGATGTCTCCACAGAGCTGCGAAGACTTGGGGCTGCCTCACCTACTGTGCCCAGCTCCTAGTCAAACTGTTTCCTCCCTTGATCTTCCAGATCTGCCCACTGCCAAACCAGGAAGAATAAACCTCTCGTCCAAACCAGGCCAGACCGAGCCTGTTCTTTCCCTGCCCATCGCCTCCCAGGGCAGTCTAAGTCCTGCTCTCCTTGCCCCACCTTCCAGAGGCCCAGGCCTGCACCCCAGGCCACAGCTTTCCCCTCACCACCCCAGGAAAAGCCCCTCCTCCCCGCCCCTGCTTCCTGCACGAGGGCTGGTGCTCAGGATGGTCTAGGAGGCTCACTGACCCACAAGAGGCCAAGCTGTGTATTCATGACATGACCTTGAGCTGACGCACCCCTCCCAATCCTCTGCCTCAGTCTGGGAAACAGGCCTCCATGGGTAACGGGCCACGGGTGGCTGGGTGAAGAGCAAGGCCACAGAGAAGCTGCAACAGGACAGTGGGCAGCACTCGCTTTATTGTCCAGGGGTCCAGACAGATGGACGCCAGCCAGGGCAGGGGGCTCAGGCGGTGGCCTGCCTGGCCTGGTGCTGCAGGGCGAACCGCTGCATCCGCTCCTCAAGCTCCGGCCGGAAGTGACGGATCAGGCCCTGAGGGGGGGTGGGGGTGGGGGCACTGTGTGAAATGGGGTCTGAACTCCCCCACTGCCCTGGGCTCTCAGCACCCCACCCTAGTGCCATGTAGCTGGGTAGTGAGTACCTGCACAGGCCAGGCGGCCCCGTCACCCAAGGCACAAATGGTGTGGCCCTCGATCTGCTTGCTGATCTCCCACAGGGAGTCGATCTCAGCCGGCCGGGCATCCCCCCTCACGAAGCGGGCCATCACCTTGTTCATCCAGTCCACACCTGCAGCCACGGCAGCAAGAGAGGGCCTGATGGTCTCCTCTAGCCAGGGTGTGGGGGATGGCACTTGAGGGGTGCAGGCCACAGCGGGTGGGGACTAAGAGATACCACAGCAGGCCGGGAGGCAGCAGCTGTTAATTCAGGGTTCAGAGCTCACCCCACCTTTGTCGTACGACCAATGCAGGCCCAGGGTGACCAGAGAAAAAGCCCCCACCCTGCCTGGGGTGCTCACCCTCACGGCATGGGGTGCACTGGCCACAGCTCTCGTGCTTGTAGAACTCAATGAGGCGGGCGATGGCTTTCACAATGTCTGTCTGGAGTGACAAGGGACAGTGAGCGGGCACCCAAGGCCTGAGCCTCAGCCCCCAGCAGTGCCCACTTCATGGGCACGCTCCCCCACAGCAGCTCTGCTCCCTCCTCTCCCACTTCACTGTATCTCAGGCTGCAAGAACAGGGACCCACGAATTGGCAAGCGTTCTCAGAGAAGCCCGGGGAGGGGTTCTAAGCAGGCTGGCATGAGGCAGGGGCTGGGTTGGAAGCATGGGCCAGCCCTTACCGAGCGGTCCATGACGATCACTGCGGCTGTGCCCAGACCCGTCTGCGCCTGCACCAGCCCGTCGAAGTCCATCAGCACCGTCTCACACACGGACTTGGGGATCAGTGGGGTGGACGAGCCGCCGGGGATCACAGCAAGGAGGTTGTCCCAGCCACCCGTGACTCCCCCTGGAATCCCCATCAGTTCCCAAAAGGATGAATGGTCAGGGCTGGGTCTGGCACACCTGCCTAGTCCTAAGCCCAGGGCCTGTCAGCCCGAACCCCCACCCCAGAGGCCCTTCCTGCCCTGGTTCTCTCCAAGGACACCCTGCCCCGTCTTCCCATGTGGCCCCAGGCCTCACCAGCATGCTTTTCAATCAGTTCCTTCAATGGTACAGACATCTCCTCCTCCACAGTGCAAGGGTGGTTGACGTGGCCAGAGATGTTGAACAGTTTGGTGCCCGAGTTGCGCTCGCGGCCAAAGCTGGCAAACCAGGCACCCCCACGGCGGCAGATGGTGGGGGACACAGCCACTGTCTCCACATTGGCCACAGTTGTGGGGCAGCCAAACACTCCTGTGAGGAAATGGAACAAGGGACTGGTAGCTGCCAGGGGTGGGCACAGGTTGGAACAGGTTTCCTGGCAATGGGGTCTGTCCCAGGGTCCTGCTCATGTGGCAGAGAGCACCCCCATCATTTTATCATTCTCATCCCCACTGGACCCCAAATTCCAACAGGAGCTGCATCACCTTGTTCATCACCCTGACCTTTGCTCCCAGAGGGTTGGAGGGGACTTGGGTATCTCCCATGGGGGCTGAGGCGGGCGGTACTGGGGCAGCCTCTGCTGTTAGCACTCTACTTTCTGTGTCTGGCCTCCAAGGCAGAAGGAACTCAGAAATACCCTAAGAATGACCAGGGGAACGTGAAGCCAGATCTCAGATGTCACAGGACAAGACTCAAGAATGGGCTGGGGGGCCGGCCGAGTGGCTCAGTTGGTTAACGGTTGGCTTAAGAGCGCGAGCTCTGAGCAACAGGGCTGCCGGTTCGATTCCCACATGGGCCAGTAACGCTGTACCCGAGCTGAGCTGCTACTGAGCTGCCAACAGGTGGCAGGATGGCTCAGCTGGTGTAACAACAAGACTGCCTGTTCGATGGTGGGCTAAGCCCACTCGCAACGACTGAACTCAGCACCTTGAGCTGAGCTGCCGCCCAGATGGCTCAGTGGATAGAGCATGCGCTCTTAACAACAAGGCTGCTGGTTCGACTCCCACATGGGATGGTGGCTACGCCCACCCGCAAGTAAGACTGAACACAGCACCTTGAGCTTAGAGGCCAGAAGCTGCCGATGGGCAGCCAGATCGTGACTGGTGCCCTCCACAATGAAGATTGAAGAACAACTTGGCCGGCCCCCTTTCCCAACCCCCAACACTGTTCCCCTCCACCAATTCCCTAATAAAATCTTAAAAACAAAAACAAAAAAAGAATGGGCTGGGTCTTACCCACATCTGCAGGGAAGGGCGGCTTCAGGCGGGGCTTGCCCTGCTTGCCCTCAATGGACTCGATGAGTGCCGTTTCCTCCCCGCAGATGTAGGCCCCAGCCCCCCGTATCACGAACACGTCAAAATCATAGCCGGAGCCACAGGCGTTCTTGCCGATCAGACCAGCCTCATAGGCCTCTCGGATGGCTACCTGTGGGACAGGAATATGACGGCACCGTCCCCAAGAACCCAGGAACACTGTGTATGTGGGGGACGAGGGGGTACGGGCCCAGTGAGTCCATCAGCAAATCCAGGGCAAAAGCTCCCTTTGGACACAAGTGGAGGACACTTTGGGCAAGGGTGGGGACTTCTACAGTGTATGTGCCATTACAACAACACTTGAAAATTCTCCAACTGTACATATTTTTAAAAGAAAGATTTTAGGAAATAATTAAAATTTAGCAAGTAGTTTCCTAGGTAATGATCTGTGGGAGATTTTTCTCTTGTGTGTGTGGTTTCCTATTTTTATAATGAGTAAGTACTACTTCTGCAGTAGAGAAAAAGACCCTAGATGTTTATTTTAAAATATGTAATAACAAGTCTTATGCACAATGCAATTATGTGCTAGGGCACTGTTCCACGTGCTATTCCTGTATCCCTCGTCACTGCTGGGTAGGAGCCTAACAGAAAGGTGTGATTCTGACCCTGCACCAGTTACTATAGGCGTCACCGAACTAATTACTGAAATGACCCCTTGACCCTTCTGCAGGAAATGTGCCCTCATTATGAGTTCCCCAGCCCACCTGCACCCTAGGACTCATGGAGCCCTGGAAGGCCTCCTAAGTTGAGGCTTTGGGGACAGAGGAAAAGCCCAGAGAAGGAGGCTTTGGGGGCCATGTCCCATCCCATTCACAATGCATGCAGGAGTGACCACCACTCTCCCAGTTTGACCCCAGACAGATCAGGCGCTAAAATCTAAGAACAACTATGCCAGGTAAGGGGGCGTGTGAGTGTACACCGAGCGCCTCCTCCTCTGTGGACGCCCCTCCCCCGGCTCACCTGCAGATTGGAGGCCTCATTGTAGAATTCCCCTCGGATGTAGATGTAGGCTGCCCGGGCGCCCATGGCCCGGCCCCCGACTAGGCAGCCTTCCACCAGCTTGTGGGGGTCGTGGCGCATGATCTCCCGGTCCTTGCAGGTTCCGGGCTCCCCTTCATCTGCGTTTACCACCAGATACTTGGGCCTGTCAGGACCAGCAGGTCAGTTAGGCTACAGGGCCACCAGCACTGAGCTTTCAACCCCCAATTTACCCAAGGAAGCCTCAAAGATGTCTCCTCTGAAGCCAGTCCTTCTCTGCCCTCCCGACATATTCTCAGGGGTGTGCTTGCTCATCACCAGTGACAGGGAGCTCACTGCCTAGTCCCACTTCGGGTGGCTATTACCACAGGAAAGGTCTTCGTTCTCTCAGTACAAATGTCTCTCCTTGTGCTTTCCCGGGAGCCCAAACGCTGCTCTGCTCACATAGAACCGTTCTGAACTTCCGCCATATCTCTGGGGCCAAAAGGTAAAGTAGCTGACGTTTACCATTTGCCTTCTATGTGCTGACCATGGTGCGGGCCAAAAGCTATACAAACCTTACCTCTTTAATCCCTGCACAATACAATACCCATTTATAAAAGAGAACACTGAGCTTCATAAAGGCCAGGGAACTGCCCAAAGCTATACGATTAGAAGGCAAAGCTGGGAATTGATCAACTAAGTCTCCAAGTCAAAATCTTGTTTTGATTCTGCTACCCCTCAAGTCTCCCTTGAGGAAGACCAGAGAGAACTGAGTCCCACCAAGTTAAGCTCCGGTAACTTTTTCCCACTTTATTCACTCCAAGTAAACAACCCAAAGGCCTGGGTAAGCCACAGCCACCCCCAGGGTTTCTCCTACAACCCCATCTCTGCCTCCCTACACACACCTGCCATCTGAGGGCTTATTCATGAAGCTCCACTTGAGGCCAGTGGGGAAGCCAGCGCCTCCACGGCCCCGCAAGCCTGATGCCTTGACCTCACCCAGGATCCAGTCAGGCCCCTTCAGCAGGATCTCCTTTGTCTTGTACCAGTCACCTCGACTCTGGGCACCTTTCAGCCTGAACAGAGTAGGGAAGGCAGTGAAGAGGAGGCCCTGCCCCAGGACCCACCAGGCTAAGGGTACCATCTCACCTCCAGTCATGACGGCCATACAGGTTGGTGAAGATCCGGTCTTCATCCTTCAGTGAGCCAAATGAGGTTTTCTTGGGCGCTGTCTGGGAATACAGAAGGTTAGGAGGCCCAGCGGAGCTCTGGGGTCATGAAAAGCCAGGCCAGAAGCTACAGATTCTTGGGTCCCCGATTAGAGGGGGGTGGGCTGCAGAGAGGGTAGAGGCCTAAGGCTCAGAACCCTTTGTAGCAATAGTAGCTACCATCACCACTTAGTAAACACTTCCTGTTCAGCAGGCGCTAGGCTAAGCATTTTACATCCAAAACCCCACTGCATCCTCATAACCCTGAGACAGGAATGATTTTACAGAGTAGGAAACTGAGGCTGAGAGCAAAATGAACGCATGGGAGAGCATACGGCCAAAGGCAGGCAGGTGGAATTTGATCTCAGGTCTGTCTGTGGCCAAAACCCATATCTGAACCACAACACTACACTGCCTCCCTGGGCCCAGTGTGATGTCATGTCCATTTACTTGTCTGGCTGTCCTACTGGACCAAAACTTGGGTAGGCCAGGGTCTTATATTACTAACTCTGCTGGAAGCAAAATGCGTTTAGTTATGGAGAAGAAATGCCTCACTAGGGCTCGGACACAAAGGTGATGGAGGGAGGCCCATTTGGGATAAAACTGATGAGGAGAGGTGGGGTCTGGAATGCACATAGCCCAGTGGTGAGCACCCCAGCTGAGGGCTAAGGGAAACCGGCTTCCAGACTTCCATCCCCTTAAAAGCCACTACAGGGAGCAGAGCTCTGGACGGGGAAAGGGGAGGCACACATCCCTCTCCAAAACTGTTTCCTGCATCTGTAAAATGGGGCAAAGATACATTCACGCCCGACAAGTCTATGGCACGGAGGGAATAAGACTCGGATGCTTCGCCTCCTGCAAAATTTCCCCCCTAGGCTGCAGGACTGTTAAATAAGTGGGGGAGGGGGGCTGGTGGGGGTGGTGGAGTCAGCCTCCCGTTGGGACCCTTCTACACCCAGCCTAGACAGGCAGCCTTCCTGCAGGGCTGACAAGATGAGGAGGGTTCTCCAGAAGGCACTACAGACCCAAGAGACAGAGCGCGCAGAGGCGCGGCAGCGTGACCCGCCCGCGAACACCCCTGGCTCGAACCAGCCCGGGACTCACCGTGTCGCTGCTGAAACGCACAGACACCCGCGCAGGGAGCGACCCGCCGAGCAGCCTCCGTGCCGCCAGCATCGCGGGAACCAGCCCAGTCACCTCTCGCTGTCACCTTCACGGTTCTAAGGCAAGAGGAACCCGAGCTACCGAGACGCTCGACGGCGCACAGGAAGCACGTCACGCAC
>NW_017731443.1:125744-127183 GCF_001890085.2 Hipposideros armiger
TCAGGCCGGTTACAGCCCGACCGTCGTAACTATGTTGTAATTATCTATCCCAGTCCAATCCCTCCTAGACTGATGTTCCCCCGCCCCAGCTCCAGAGGTAAGCGGGAGTTGATGGCGGAGGTCTTCCCCGAAAAGATGTGTCTAGAGTCCTTGATTGGGTGAGGCCAAGAGGATGGAGATGGGCAGCGGGTGGCACATCCTCTTCCTGGCTCTGCTAAATTCTCCCAACCATTCCCTCCTCAGCCCGTGTCCAGAGAGTCCGGTACTTAGCGCTTCTGCTCAAAATCCTGGAGTGCCTTCTACTATAATACTTTCTCAGTGGGGCCCTGGCCTGGCATTTAGGGACTTGGACCCTCCTCTGCAGGGCCATCCAGCCCAGACTACATCATGCCCCCTCTGCTCAGGATCCCCTTCCTCTCTGGGCTTTAGGGAATTTGTGTGGCTGCCCCCCCCCCTCCCCCGCGGTGTGTACTTCCCTAACCTGAGCAGGTTCCCCATCCTTTGCCTTCTCTGGAAGTCTTAGAAGCCTGATTAGCTCTTGTCTTCAGCTCTCTGGAACCCTTTGGCTCAGAGACTGCCCTGTTCCCGAGATAAATGTGTCTTTTTTGGTCTTCTCTTCCCAGCCCCTCTATTTTCTTGTCCTGTAATCATCCTTTCTTATTTCTCACAAAATGTGCTATTTACAAAACTCACTTGCCTTTATTTTCTCATATACTCCCCACAGCAGCCCTACATGGTGTTAATTCCATTTTAGACATGAAAAGAGGCCCGTGGAGATTTCATCCCTTGTCCATGGGCATCCACTTAGAGCTGCCCAGGGGTAGAGCTGGACTCAAACCCAAGCCTGCCTTCCTTCCCAGAGTGTCCCCCACACAGCAAACCCACAGAACAATCGACACACATGTGACAATCATTGTGAGATGTCAGTGGTGTTTCCAAAAGAGGCGCTGCCAAAAGCATTGGCACCTTGTCTGAGGTCTCACAGATGGGTAGGGCAGTACCAGGCGCCCAGACACAGCTGCGGATTACACAGCTAATCCCAGGCTCAGACCTGAGTCCATGGATCCCTTCCTCTGGGGCAGGAGAAGGGGGGGCAGCATGGAGCCAGAGGATGGATTCCTTCCTCGTGCCTCTCTAACTGGGTCAAGGAAGCACAAGGCTGTGAAGAGAAGGCAGCCTGGGGATGCTGTGGACAGGAGATGGCTGGGCATGGGGTGGTGAGAAATGGAGAATGAGGGGCAGGATCTCCTGATCATCCAGTACCGGGCTCTGTGCCAGGCACTTGCCATGTGTTATCTTCTTAATCCTCCTGCCACCTGGGGCATTAGATGAGGCCCTGTTTTCAGAAGAGGATAGATTGTATCATTGACACTGAGTGGCCTACCCAGGACAGCACAGCTGCCAGAACTCGGCATGAGGTCTCCAGACACTATATCCCC
>NW_017731443.1:128518-129683 GCF_001890085.2 Hipposideros armiger
ATTAGGAATTTTTATGTTCAGACCATCTTATGTGGTGATGTTTCATTCTCCTAAGCTTGTCAGGTTTAATATGTGGCCCCTTTTCCATCTACACAACTGTCTTGAGCAACTATTGCCACAGGTCCAGTGTGACTACAACATGATCAGATCTTTTCTCTTCTCTGATATCCAACACAGAGCTTCTCAAGGGAGGTGCTTATGCAATATAATCTAATTTTATACTTGAAAAAAGAAAAATATCCATGGTTTTCCTTTGTTGGCAATTTAAGAAATTGAGAAAAGCAAAAAGAGAGTAGTAACATGTTTTCACCATACTGACTTAAACACCCATTATCACTTTTGCTTATTTGTTTTCACTCTAATTTCTAGGGGATTTAAAAGCACATTTCACAATAGCATATGAGTGATCCTTAAAAATTTGAACCTTACCAGAAAAAACTAAAGTCTCTGTGTCCCAGAGCCAAATGCTGTTGAATTTGATATTATCGTTCAATCCTTTTAAAAAATACCTTTTTGTGTATATATACTTACGCTGAGGAAAATATGAGTGTTTGGTGCTTTTGATTTGTAGTAATGGTGTCTTGCTATAACACGATTCTTCACCATGCTTTTTTTATTCAACACTATGAGGTCTGACAATTAAGTTTGTGAATTCATCCTAGAAAAAGTGCTACATACCTCATTGCTGAATCACTACAGTCACCTTTGAAGTACTCCCCTTGGGAAGCTATGCAGCAATGCCAGGACCTAGTCCACCCTTCAAAGCAATTTTGGAACTCTTTTTCTGGAATGGCCATCAGACCTGTCATCGTGTAACCGTTGATGTCCAGAATGATCAAAATGCCTTTCTTTCAATATTTCCTTTATTTTTGGGTAAAGAAAGAAGTTATTGGGGGCCAGATAAGGTGAGTAGGGAGGGTGTTCCAATACAGTGACTTGGTTTGATAAAGTAAACTGGCATGTTAAGATGCTTAACCATAGAGTTAACTCTATAATCCTGATTTCCTGTTAATCCTTATGGTAACTTCCAGGGGAGGGATCATAATCAAGGGAATAGTTATCTTGGAATCGGGGTCTTTTGCTGCACATGGGCAGCTGGTTGGAGCACTGTTTAGGAGGTGTGTGTTCTTGCACTGCGGTGCTGGTCTTGTTTCTTTTTTCTTTT
>NW_017731443.1:132968-134070 GCF_001890085.2 Hipposideros armiger
ATTATTAAGTCCCAACTGGCAAAATTTACAGAAACTCTTCAGATACCTTGGCCAAAGGCATTGCCATTAGTCATTTTAAATCTCAGATCTACTCCTTTTGGGACTCGTAAGCTCTCACTTTTTGAGATAATTACAGGACGCCCTATGCATTTGGCCCCTGCCTCTCTTGATCCACAGTTGGTAACAAGAGACATACTTCAGTATTGTAAAGGCCTAGTTGATTCTATCGACAATAATCATGCTTTAGTCAAAAAATTGTTCAGAGGGCCGGCCGAGTGACTCAGTTGGATAAGAGCTCACGCGAGTTTGAGCTCTGAGCGACAGCGGTTCAATGCCTGGCCCAAGCTGAGCTGCCGCTGAGCTGCCAAAAGGTGGCAGGATGGCTCAGCTAAAAAAAAAAAAAGAAAAAAAAATTTGTTTCACCATGCACTCCAGGGAAACGGAAAACTAAAAATTCATACATTAAAACCTGGAGTTTTTGTTTATTGGAAAAAGACACCTGAAAAAGGATTCCCTCCAGCCACACTGGAAGGGCCCTTACCAGGTACTATTAAAACCCCTGTGCTGCTAAACTGCAGGGAGTAGACTTGGATACACGTGTCACACCCGAAGAAGGCACCGAACCCTGACTGGAAGAGCACGCAGTCTGGTGACCTGAAACTAAAGCTGTCAAAATCTAGAGCAGGTGGTCTAAGCAGCTTTGTTCCTGGTTTATCACCTGCCACACAAGTTAGGTTGCTATGTTCTAATTCTGTTTTAACTTTGATCTGTTTAAGCTCTGCTTCTGATGCTGGTGGACACTAGATCAGTGTCCCAATCCATGCTCTCTTCTCCCTGACATGAGAAATGACACCTAGAAGAGGCCCTTCTGACACCGAGGGACTGGAGGCTGAATAGACATCAAGGGACAAAAGGTTGGGCACTAAAAAACCTGAGACTAAAAGACCTGACTGTTGATCAATGATCTTTTAGAAGAAAGATCTTGATCAAGAGGACGAAATGATAAAGTGAACTGGCATCTTAAGATGCTTAAGCATAGAGTTAGGAGGACTATGAGTGAAGCTGGGACCCCTTGTTAACTCTATAATCCTGATTTCCTGTT
>NW_017731443.1:134306-143029 GCF_001890085.2 Hipposideros armiger
AAAATTTACAGAAACTCTTCAGATACCTTGGCCAAAGGCATTGCCATTAGTCATTTTAAATCTCAGATCTACTCCTTTTGGGACTCGTAAGCTCTCACTTTTTGAGATAATTACAGGATGCCCTATGCATTTGGCCCCTGCCTCTCTTGATCCACAGTTGGTAACAAGAGACATACTTCAGTATTGTAAAGGCCTAATTGATTCTATCGACAATAATCATGCTTTAGTCAAAAAATTGTTCATAGGGCCGGCATAGTGGCTCAGTTGGTTAAGAGCTCACTCGAGTTTGAGCTCTGAGCAACAGCAGTTCGATGCCTGGCCCAAGCTGAGCTGCCGCTGAGCTGCCAAAAGGTGGCAGGATGGCTCAGCTAAAAAAATAAATAAATAAATAAATAAATAATAATAATAATAATAATAATTTGTTTTACCATGCAATCCAGGGAAATGGAAAACTAAAAATTCATACATTAAAACCTGGAGTTTTTGTTTATTGGAAAAAGATACCTGAAAAAGGATTCCCTCCAGCCACACTGGAAGGGCCCTTACCAGGTACTAGTAAAACCCCTGTGCTGCTAAACTGCAGGAGTAGACTTGGATACACGTGTCACACCTGAAGAAGGCACCGTACCCTGACTGGAAAAGCACGCAGTCTGGTGACCTGAAACTAAAGCTGTCAAAATCTAGAGCAGGTGGTCTAAGGAGCTTGAGTTCCTGGTTTATCACCTGCCACACAGGTTAGGTTGCTATGTTCTAATTCTATTTTAACTTTGATCTGTTTAAGCTCTGCTTCTGATGCTGGTGAACACTAGATCAGTGTCCCAATCCATGCACTCTTCCCCCTGACTTGAGAAATGACACCTAGAAGAGGCCCTTCTCACACCGAGGGACTAGAGGCTCAATAGACATCAAGGGACAAAAGGTTGGACACTAAAAAACCTGAGACTAAAAGACCTGACTGTTGATCAATGATCTTTTAGAAGAAAGATCTTGATCAAGAGGACGAAATGATAAAGTGAACTGGCATCTTAAGATGCTTAAGCATAGAGTTGGGAGTTCTATGGGTGGAGCTGGGCCCCTTGTTAACTGTAATCCTGACTTCCAGTTCATCCTTATGGTAATTCTGGGGGAGGGATCATAATCAAGGGAATAGTTATCTTGGAATCGGGGTCTTTTGCTACACGTGGGCTCCCGGTTGGAGCTCCGTAGAGGAGGTATGCATTCTTGCACTGCGGTGCTGGTCTTGTTTCTTTTTTCTTTTCCCGAATAAACCTTTTCTTTTGTGGATTACTTGGAGAGTTATTTTTGCTAGTCAGCAGTTTACTGGCTAAAAACTCCCTCACAAACAGTGCTGTGGGAGTTGGTGCATTGTCGTGATCAAGAGCCATAAATTGTTGGTGCAAAGTTCAGGTCGTCTAACTTTTTCACGCAGCCTTTTCAGCACTTCCAAATAGTAAATTTGGTTAACTGTTTGTCCAGTTGGTACGAATTCATGATGAATAATCCCTCTGATATAAAAAACGGTTAGCAACATCATTGCGAACAAGTTCTCGAACTTAATTGTCAGACCTCATATCTTTTTGAGATTAGTCCACGTGGATACAAACAGATTTAGAAACGTGATTATCTACAGGTGACAACGGAGCTTCAAGGTTAAGGGCCTGGATTCAAAATCCTGCTCCCACCACTTACTACCTATGTGATTTTATGACCTGTGCTTCAGTTTCCTCTCGTGGAGATAACATTTACCCTAAAGGAGCATCTGTTAGGGTTGAGAACAGTAAGTGAGCAGTGTCTGACACACAGCAAATGCCCAAAGAATGCTGGACTAAATGTGCTTGATTGTAGATTCATTCAGAGAAGACCCATATCTTTCCAGTATTCAGCTTTCCCACCCACGAATGTGATGTCACGCCTCATTTTTTTCAGCTCTTTTGAGTCCTTCACTAAACATGTAGAAAGTTTCCTATAAAAAATTCTACCCCTTTTATTAATATAGGAATTTTATGTGATGTTTGCATTTCTATGTTTTTGTGATCTGTATTCTGATAACATGTTCTAATTGACTGGTGATGGTAAATAGAAAGCTATCAATTTGCCTCTATCGATTTTGTATCTGGATCCCTTAATGGACTCCTCTGTTATAAACGTGTG
This sequence comes from Hipposideros armiger, assembly GCF_001890085.2. Lineage (NCBI taxonomy): Eukaryota > Metazoa > Chordata > Mammalia > Chiroptera > Hipposideridae > Hipposideros > Hipposideros armiger. The sequence goes on from NW_017731443.1 coordinate 136,458, forward strand.
TCCATTGAAGCTTTTCTATTTTCTATGCTGATGATCATATTGTTGAGAAGTAATGAGAGCCGAGTCTCTTCCTTTCTAATATCAGGTGTATGGTTTCTTTTTCTTATCGTATTGCACTAACCAAGAGCTTTGGAAAAAGGTTAAATAGTAGTGACAGTAGTGAGCTTCCTTATATGGGGTGTGACTTTAATGGAAGTGTGTAAAGGCTTAATAGTAAAGTTCACAATTTCACTTGTTAGAATTTTTGTTTCTCCTTTTCATTTCATATGCCTTCAGGTTTCCTTAGGCTGTTTTTCCCTGGCTGCTCAGAAATGGAATTTCTGCAAATGGGTGTCTATTTCCCCCCTTAATTAGTAGTAGTTGCTTGTGAAAATAAAGACAGAGTAACTTCAGATAAGAACCTTTGAAGCGGTGCAAAAGGAGATGGAATTCTAAACAATAACATCTTAGAAACTTTTTAGATAAAACTAGAGACTGGGGACATTCACAGGACTACCTATCCTGGTCTTTTCTCCAGCACCCTTTCTTGCCGTCTTCTACCACATAACGTCTTCTTCCCCGATCAGTCAGAGGTATCTTTCATGGCACCTGCTGCATCCCTAGAGACTGTACCTTTAGCCTCCACATACTATGTACATCACTGGTTCTGTTCTGGGCACTAAAATTGGAACCACCTACCCTGATTCAGGTGTGGCTTGGTTGGTTGCCCAGAGGCATTCAGAAATGGGTTCCTCCTCCAGTCAGGCATGACGGTAAAGTCATTGAGGACTCTGGCCTATTTCTTATCTTCAAACAATACATATGTATGATGTTTATCATGGCAACCTGTGAATATGAAGTTTGCTGAGGCTTTTGGTAAAGATCTTGATTAGATTGAGGCAACTCCCTTACAAGGCACAGTTTTATCATGAAGGGAGTGCTCAATTTCATTGAATGCTTCTTCTATGTCTGAGAAGATCATACTGTCTTTCTTCTTTCTTCTTAATTACACCCATCCTTTTTATGACCTATTGAACTATTGTTGACCTAAAAGGGCAGTAGAGTGAGGCAGCTAAAAGAACAGATTAAAGCCAGTTGGGACTAAATCCTGGGCTCTGCCACTTACCAGCTATGTGGCATTGGGCAAATTCCTAGACCTCTGTGTGCCTCATGGCATCATTGCCACATTTTAATCTCTGAGAGCCTGGCACATAGTAAATGCTATGTAAGTGTTTGCTCTTCTCATTTTTTATTATTCTAGGCACAGACATTGGGTCATTCTTTCATTGTACTGCTGGACTGATGTTAACATCAGTGCTCATAAGTAGGGTAGCCTATAGTTTTCCTTTCTCCAGGGGATCTTGTCCAGTTTTGTTAAAATTAGGTGGGCCACTTTCCACTCTTACCTATATATTGCAGGAGTTTGCTGAGAGTAGACACGATTGTTTCCTGAAGTGTGACTAGAACGCCCTGTAAGGCCATCTGGAGCTGGGCCTCAGCTGTGGGGCAATCTGATCAGTTTCCATTCCTTTTATGGTTATTTGTTTATTTCCAACAATTGAAACAATTTTGAATACCTATATTTTAAACAATGTTTTCATGATGGATTGTTCCTTTTTCTAATGTGAAATATTTCTCTGTGTCTCTTTTGACGATCTTGCCTTGAGGTCCAGGCTCTTTGATATTACTATCACTACACAAGCTTTTTCTTAAATTCGTATTTGGTATTTTTTTTCTGTCTTTTTATTTTCGATTTTTCTCTTGTTTTAGGAATACCTCTTAAAAACGACATCCAATGAAATTTCATTTTGTCTTTTTTTTTTTAAGATTTTATTGGGGAATTAGGGGAGGGGAACAAACAGGTTGCTGTCCTTTTGTTCTTCAGTCTAGTTGTGGAGGACGTCGCTTCACTGGTCCATGTTGGTATTATCATTGCGCTCTTCCCAGGTGAGGCAGATCAGTTACCGGTCACTGGACGGCCAATCACGGCAACTCTTGGCAGCTTACGCTGGTGCCCGCAGCTTACGCTGGTGCCAGCCACTCACGCTGGCTGCCAGCCACTCACGGTAGCTTATGGCAGCCCACTGCAGCTTCACTGCAGCCTACGCCGTTGCCGGCTACTCACGGCAGCCCAGCTCCAGGTTGCGCTGTTGTTCACCATCTTAGCTGTAGAGGGCGCAGCGTCACTGGCCCTAATGTGGGATCTGAACCAGGGCCCTGCTGCTCAGAGCTGGCGTCCCAAGCCAGCTCTTAACCATCGCGCCACTCGGCCGGCCCTCATTTTGTATTATTTTAATCCAACCAGTGTCTGTTTTGTTAAAAGAGATTTTTACCCATTTACATTTATTGTATTGCCACTGGGACTTATATCTGCCATATTATATTGATTTCTATTTAGCATTCTTTCTCCTTATTTCTTTTTTCCTCTGTCTTCCTGTCTTCTATTAAATTAATTCAGTTTTCTTTGTGCTATTCTCTTTTCTCCCATTATTAGTTTGGAAGTTATACATTTTATTTATAGTGGTTTCCCTTACATGTTTAAACATCATGCCTAAATTTTTTTCCCAGCAAAAGCTAATTAATATGTCTATCCTCCTGATGAGTATGAAACAAAACCAAATACAGAGTATACTTCTCCCTCTGGACTTCCTTCCCTCCCAAATTCTGTTTTCCAGATTGGCTCTGTTTGTGACCTGACAGGGAAGGCATTTTGGGCCCCCTGCTTCAGGCTGCTGGTGGAGACCAAGCCTCAGTCACAGGGGGCTCTTAGCATTGCTCTTCAGAGCTGGGCACAGACTCGGGGCCTGGCCCCAAGCCCCATGCATTCAGCCTGGTTGTGTTCCTGCTCCCTGGTTAAGACACAAGGCTTCAGCTCCCACCCCAGACTGTGGGTTTCTTCTTATTTCTTTCCTTCAGAGAGAGGCTTATTTCAAGTCTACATAGAATTCCCTTTTTTATTTCTGTGTGGCTGAGATTTCACTATTATCAGTTTCTTCTTCTCAGATTTTGATGTGTTAGAGAAGGACAGGGTGGATTTCAGATTGTACTCTGCTGTCTCTTTCCCCACTATTAATTTAAACTGGAGGAAGTAAAGTCGATCAGCTGTGGTTGGTGGGATACACACGGGACAAGGTGACCGTGTTTGGAGAAACCACACAACAATGAACCTGGCCAGGCCTCCCTCCCTGCTCTTCAGCTCTGCAGACTCTTTAGTCCTGGCATGAGAACCACTCTCTGTTAGCCTGCCAGTGTCTCAGGGTCCCTCCTTGGCTTACACTGGCCCTGAAGCACTGGATACTGTCTGCAGTCTCCATCAGAGAAGACCTGTGAGGTTTAGATTGGGCACAGGTCCCAGGCACCAGGACAGTCCCCTTGGCTCACCCATCCTATCACCTGCTTGGCAGCAGACCCCACTTTCAGACACCCAGCAGATCAGGTGTAGGTATCTGGAGTGTCTCCATGCTGGTCCTTTGCCCATTCCTAAATTGTCCTTTGAGTCCTGCCTACATTCCCTTTGTCCCTTAACACAAAAGCTCTAGTCTATTCTTTTGCGTCCAATGTAGCCCTTGATGGCTGTTTGGGATGATGGACACAGAAAGAGCTTACACACCCCTTGGCTAATCCCAAACTGTTAAAAATGTAAGACTCATCTTCCCCATCCCTCAAGAATTCAGTTTTTAGAAATGCCAGGCCCTAGCTAGTAAATCAGCAATAATAATAATAATAATAATAAGAAGAAGAAGAAGAACAAGAACAAGAACAAGAAGAACAAGAAGAAGAAGAAGAAACCTTTTGAATGTTTATTATTAGAAACAGGTTGAGCTGTTTATCTTCTGTCACATGACCTTCCTCCCATGACCACTGTGCATCTTACAAAGACAATTTCCTTCCAATATATAAAACGCAGAGCCACAAAGGACATTTGGAGGGAATTCCGTTGCTGTTACAGCTCCTGATGCCATAGCCAGTATTTATGACTTCCTTCCTCCTTTGCCTCCAGGCAGCACCTCAGCTGCTCAGGGCACCTTTCCAGGTGGGGTGACTTAATATCATAAAGATGTCACATCTCTCCAAATTAATCTCTAAACTCACTGCAGATCCCAATCAAAATCCCATCAAGGCTATTCATGGAACTGGGAAAACTGATACTAAAATACAGATATAAAAACAGAGGGCCAAGCCAATTTTGAAATACAGGGTGGGAGGTGGGGAGGAACCTGCCCTGTCTGATAGCAAGAGTAATTACAAAACTAGAGACAAGCAGACCGTTGCTCCCGGTATGGTGCTTCTTTAACACAATTTGCTAGAAGTTCTGCCATTTGGGTTTTGATTTCTTCTTTGACGTGAGTCAGTTTAAGAGAGATTTATAAATACACTTATAATATTATAACTATGGACATTAGGGTCTTTTTGTTTCCTGGTTTTGTTTTTTGTTTGTTTGTTTTATAGTCTTATAATGAGAGACTATTGTCTGGACTATTTCTCTCCCTCTGGAATGTTCTAAAACTTTCTCGGCGGCATAATAGATGGTGATTATAGTAAGTGTCCAGGAGCAATTAAAAGGATGGTGCCTTCTCTCTTTTCTTATTGTAGAGTTTGAAGTCTGTTGTTTCCAGCTGCCAAAATCCTTGTCTTCCCATTAGCTTTTGCTTTATAAATGTGGGGGTTGGGGTGCATAGAAGCTCATGACTGTAACCACATCAGATGTCTCCTGCTTTATGAGAGATGGAGTGTGTGTGTTTTGGTTTTTCATGGTCTTTGTGACTTTGGGGAGGATTCTGAACGATTAGTGGGAACACCAGCTCCAATATTATAAACCGCAGGTCCTCCCCCCTCATCAGATGTTGCAAATATTTCCTTCGAGTTGACTATCTGTCTGATCGCCTGATAAGCAATAACCATCATTGTACAAGAGAAATCCTTAGTTTGGGTGTGTAGTCAAGTTTATTCATGTGGGGACCGTGTTTTAAGAAATTCCTCCCCAACCCAAGGTCATAAAGAAATCTCTTACTTTTTTTTTTCTGTTAGTATTGTATTTTTCTCTTTCACATGTACGTAGTGAACCCTACTGAAGGTTTTCTCAGCCTCGACACTACAGGCATTTGGGACTGTATAATCATTTGTTGTGGGGGCTGTCCTGTGCATTGTAGGGTGTTCAGCAGCATCCCTAAGTCCAGTAGCACCCCACGAGTTTTGATAATAAAAATGTCTCCATACATTGCCAAGTATAATCAGGGGGACAAATTCACTCCCAGTTGAGAACCACTGATCTAGTTGTTTATTATTGTATATGGCGTGAGGTAAGGATCTGTAATTTTTCTCAACATGGTGAATCAGATTTACTAATACTGAACAACTCTTCTTTTCAAACTTATTTATGCTGCCACAACTATTACATACCAAGTTCCTGTATATGCATGGATCCATTGTTGTATATAGTAGACACTGACTAGATATCACAAACTCATTTCCTCTTCCTGGACATGGAGCCCCCTTGCACCTCATCAAGGTATAAATCTGAGGGTTGAAGTGGCACACCCAGGCTGCTCCTCAGGGTAGCCAGACCTTTTGCACAATGACTGAAATGAGATTCTCAAGAGAAAGTGCAAAGCACGTGACCTTTTCTCATTTAGCCTGGGGGCCCCACAGTGTCGCTTCTGCTGCAGTTCTCTTCAAGACTGCCCACAGGTCCTGCCCAACTCCCACAGGAGGACAGAGCTGCCAAGCATCAAAGGAATTGTGGGCATGTTTCAAAATCCCCACCAGAACTCTGATGCAATTCCAGATTCCTTATTCCCTGTGCATGGTGTTCGTTTTCTCTGTCTGGAAGGTTTCAGGGTCTTCACTTTCTTTCTGGGGGGTTCTTTCATTTCATGACCTGTTTTTGTATCAGTCTGTGGTTCTATTTTCATTCAACATGCTTGGCACTCATTGCGCCTTTCAACCTGAAAGCACATCTTCTTCAGTCCTGAGAAGTTTTATTGTATTCATTTGATCATCTGCTTTTTTCCCCCCCTCCCCTCCCCTCTCCGTCCCTCTGGACCTCCTCAAATAATACTCTATATATTTTTTTAATCTTTCCATGCTTTTACCCTATTTTTCATAAGTATTTTTCAACTTTACCTTCTGAGAGTTTTCATTTCTGCTATCGTATTTTGAAGTTCCAAGAGCTTTTTTCAGAACGTTCTTTACAGTAGTCTCCTTTTCTTATCGCCTGTATGTAATGTTTTGTGTGTGTTTTTTTATCACCCTGAGTGAATGATTAAAGTTTATTTGAAGTTTTCTTACGCAACCTACATGGTCTCTTATCTTCTCTGAGTTCCTTTTATTTTCCTGTTTATTATCTCTCTTATGTTAAAGATTTCTCTCAAATATCTGACAATTATTTGTTGTCCATTGATATTTGTCGTGTTACGAGTGAGCAGGAAAGTTGACGGACGTTCTGGGTGAAAAAGGTGCTTGTAAACTTCACGGCAGCTTTAGCCGATACTGACACCATCGTTGGGGGGCCCCAATGTCAGGTTCCACTGCTCTTCAGCCTGCGCCTGCGCCTCTCTGCGCCTGCGCCTCTCTGCGCCTGCGCCTCTCTGCGC
>NW_017731443.1:143129-156029 GCF_001890085.2 Hipposideros armiger
CTGCGCCTGCGCCTCTCTGCGCCTGCGCCTCTCTGCGCCTGCGCCTCTCTGCGCTTGCTCCAGAGGCTGAGCTGGTGGGCTGGAGGGGAGTTTTAGAGTTGAGCTTACGGACCCTCCCCCTGGCCTGCAGGCATCCCCGCCCCGCCCACTGAAGTCGGCCGTGAAGTCTGCCTGCTGTGCCCTGCCTGAATTCCTGATGGAGTGACGCCACCAAGTTTGCTGTGTAGCGATAGGTGCCTGAAAACCCACTAGGTCGGCTGGGAAAGGACAACTCAGCGACAGCCTCCTAGGAATCATCACCCCCTGATTGTTTGCAGCCTCTTTTTGCAGCAGGGTCATCTGGACAAGCATTCCCACGGGACACGCGGTGATTGCACACGTGGGCCACACCCAAGGCCCACCCTTAATAACCCCAGCACCAGTCCCCCGGTGTTTTCTCCTTCAAGTTCCTGGACTCTGGCCTCTGCCCAGGACTGAGCATGCTGACTTTGGCCTCTTTTTCTTGGCAACGTAGACAGTGAGAGGTGCCACTCGAGTTCTGCCCAAGGAGAGCTTCCTTCTCCAGGGTCCTTCAGGGCTGTTTACCCATCAGAGCCAGCTAGCCATGCTGTGCAGAGCCCTGGGGAAGCCAGGTCGTGGCGGATGGGAGAGGATAGTGCTGGGGTTCCTTGCACTGGCAATTACATGCTTTGTCCCAGAAATCATTCACCCTCTCCACCTACAGCCCAGACCTGAGCATGTCGTATGGCCCCTCCCAACGGCGAGTACGGGCAAGTCCCACTTTCCCATGTCATGAGTGAATAGGAAAAATTCTCTTGTAAAGAGGGCTGCCTTCAGTTGCTTCAGCACCCTGCACTCCCAAAGAGCCTGATCTAGGACCCCCGGTTCTTTACAACAGCAAAATCCATTGTGTGTGAGCACCTAATGTACTTAGCCCGTCTCCTGTTGATGGGCATTTGTGCTGTTTCAATCTGTTGTGATCACGATACGATGAATAACCTTGTTTGCACCTCAATTCACACATCAGCAAATTACTTAAACTTCCTGTGACTCGGTTTCCTCATCTATAAAGAGGGATACGAGTAACCCTATTTATGGAAGGTAATATACTAAAGCCTGTAGCATAATGCCTAGCAATCAATAAGTGTTAGCAACTATTATTATTTGCAAGTGCAGCTGTAGGTGGTTCAAGGATACATGCCTTTTCAGTTAGGATCCAAAGTCCTTGCACTGGCAGTGTCTGTTCCAGCCTCTAACCCGCCTGGCAGGAGGCCCTAACGTTGGGCAAGGCTCCTGAGAAGGGTCTGCTCCTCTAGGCTGCACCACCGCAGGGGGGGTGGGGGGGCCTCCCGTGGCTCCTCCCTGGAAGCCCAGAGCACTAACCTCACCCCAATGCCTCTGCTTTTCCAGGGCCTCTCACCACTGTGGACACTCCCTCACCAGCTCACCCAGGCTGGGCTGTTCTCTCTGCCAGCCTTCATCCTGTAGCAGCCTGTATGGTGAGGAGGCAGTGGGAGAGCCACCTGGACCTGGACGACCATAGGCCTCAGTGTCCAAGGAAGTCAGGACAGCCCCACCTGAACAGAGGAGTGACTGTGCCTCCCAGACCCAGCTTGGGCTGCTCTGAGCTCCTCAGCTCCTGCCTCCAGGGGTCTCTCAGCTTCCGCTGTCCCTAACGAAAGTCCTCTGGCAGGCGGCCTGATGGGGCTAGAAAGCATGTTTACATGAGTGAGCCTTTTCTCTCAAGTCTGTGGGGACCTCCAGGGCAGGGACCACAATTAATTCTCTGTTGCCTTTGTCTCTTCCTGTTTCTGGAGTTCAGTAAACAGACTACCTGGATGGCTCCATCCAGGAAGACGCTCTGTGTTTTAGGATTTCAAGTACCTTAGCCGGCTGCCACCTCCCCTGAGTCTGACAGTGAGGGTCCCAAAGCCCCCTCCTCAGGAAACGCAATGTTCACAGCACCCATTCCCTTGTGGAAATTTTATTGATCCTGGGGCCAGGAAGGCAGGCAGCCCATTTCCTGCTGAGGGTGCCACAAGCCCTCACTGTTTCCCATTACCATTGATGGGGCGGTTCACATGTTCTGGGGAGGCCAGGAAGGCCTTGAGCTTGGGCCGGGCGCTGAGGCGAGCCACGTAGGCCGAGAGCAGCGGGAAGGAGTCCAGGCAGCCGGGGGCCAGGACCTGGTGATTCTGCAGCAAGTCCAGCAGGTTGTAGTCCGCGAAGGAGATCTGCGGGGCAGGGGGCCAGGGACTCAGCAAGTGGACAGCCCAGGGGGCAGGGGAAAGTAGGGAACCCAGAGGCTGAGAGTCTGAGCCATTCCCTAGGTCTGCCCAGCAACGAATGGCTCACATGCTCTCTTCTCTACATCTACTCCCATCTGTAAGAAGAGGGTGGCATGGTAGGTAGGAGCAGCACAGGGACAGTCACTCACCTGGCTGCCCACAATGAAGGCCTGGCCTCCCTGGTTCTGGGACAGCAGAGTCTCAAAAGGCTTCAGGTACCCGGGCAGCTCCTTTATGTAGTCTTCCTTGCCCGCCTCCTGCCAGAAAGGTGCCCCTGCATATTACTCTCCTGACCCTCACACTGCTGGCCACCCGTCCTGGCCTGGACATGCCCACTTCTGCTGGCCCCCATCTCAGGGAATCAGTAGTCACCTAGAGCCCCAGTGCTCTGCTCATTCCGCAACCCCAGCCATTGTCACATTCTGTCCATTTCAGCAGCCAATTCTTTCCTTGTCTACTCCATTCCAGCCTTAACATGCCTGCTGTGATCTCTCACCAGGCTACTGTAAAAGCCTTGAAGGGTCCTTCTAGACCTCACATTTGGACACCACCCTGCTTAGACTCCTCAATGGCTCCCTACTGCTGGCAGAACATCCAAGCCAAGGGATTCAGACCTTCAGGACCTGGGCCTGCTGCCCCTCCAGCTCTCTGTCCTCACACACAAGCACACACACGCCCTGCCTCTGCTCAACTGGTCTCAGGTCCCTGAATTTGGTCCGTGCCTGCATACTTTGTGCACCTGAGTGCCAGCACCCCCTTGCAGAATCCTTCTCCTCCACCTACTCCAAGAAGCCCTCCTGACCTCCCTAGCTGAGGCGATCAGAAACCATCCCTGGCTCGATTCTCCTGTCCTTGCTCTGTTTGCCATTACCCAGTACTTGACTGGGTCCATCCCCTAGGCAGTGAGGCTGAGGGTTGTGGCTTGTCCATAATAGCTGCTGGCCCCCAGCAGAAAGCCCAACCCAGCCCAGGTCCTCTGACCAACAGAGAGCTCAGCCACAGCCATGTGAGTGGTGTGGTGTGGGGCAGAGTACACGAGGCCCCTTTCTCTGTTGGCTCCCCCATGCCCGCCCCATGACTGCACTCACATAGTTGGTGTAGATGAGGGTGACGTATTTGCAGCGGAGTTCCTCCACGCCGTCATTCACCACATCTAGCTGGGAAGCCTCCCGCTGGTCCTTCCCATATAGCCCTGGGGGGGGGGGGGGCGGGAGAGGAGACAGCATGACTGGGCCCCTGACACAGAACTGCCAGCTAATCTATTGACAGGTCATGTGGCTGCCTGTGGGCCAAGGCCAGGGAGGAGGGTGTGGCCGGAAAGGACAGTCCTGACCCATAGTAGGTGCTCAGAACTCAGTGGGAGGCAGCCTGGCATAGGGCTAGGATTGTAGGCAGACCTGGGTTTGACCTTGGGCAAGTTATATAACCTCCTTGTGCCTCCATTTCCTCCACTCCACAGGTGTGCTTGGCTGCTTGACTGGGCTCAGAGGGTTGGCACTGAGCAGGTGCTCAGCAACAATGGCTGATGCTCACCTGCCCCTGCCCTGGACTGGACAGCCTGTGACCTCAGGACTCACCGAGAGAGCGGCCCAGGTGGCGCAGGATGGCATTGGACTGGTACAGGGTGAAGTCTCCATCCTGGAACTTGGGGAGCTGCCCGTACAGCTGGGGGTGGCACAGCTCTGTCAGAGGTGCTGAGCTTGGCTGCCCCCCACAGTCGTTTTGTCCCCCCCAAGGCCCAGCCCCTGACCCCACTGGGCACAAGCACTCACACAGGTCGCCTTGAGAGAGCCCTGCAGCCAAGTCTCCTTGGTCACCACCTCCTCCTTCCAGCTCTGGCCCTGATCAGCCAGCAGCATGCGCATGGCCTCACAGCGCCCTGGGGGTGGGGAGAGAGAGTGTGGGGACAGGCAGAGCCCCAGCCTCACAGAGCCCTGGGGAGGGGTTGCCTCCATTGATGTCCCAGCACACAGGAAGGACACTCCAGCCTTGGGAGCTCAGGAGGTCTGGGCTAGTAGCCACAGGAGGAGGAATAAGGAAGAGTTAGGGATCTCCCCCAGGTGGTTGATGGGCCGTGGGCTGCAGCCCCAAACCTCTGCCTCCCTCCCTCCCAGTCACAGGCCCCTACCTCGAACGGGGAAGTAGACGATGGTGTAGGGCGGCACTAGAGGGGACAGAGAAGTTTGTTAGAGTCCCGGAGAAGGGCGCTATAAAGGGCAGTGCATCCACTCATCCTCCCTGGGGTCCCATCCCCTGCTCTGGGTGCTCCATGCTCCCTAGGAGTTGATCTCTGCGTCGGGGGCGCTGGGTCCCCCCGCGAAGAGCCCCAACCCAGCGCGGGTGCCCTGGATCCCAGTGCCGGTTTGGCGGGGAAGGCAGGGCCTTCTAGGAGCCCCGGCCCGAAGCGGGGATCCGGGCCGCGTTCTGGGTGCGCTCCAAGCCCCCTGAGAGCCCCGCCCGCCCCAAGCCCCTCAGAAACGCAGCGTGGACTCACTGGTTTCTATGTAGACAAAAGAAGCGGTGACGACAGCAGCTATGGCAGCAGCTATGGCAGCGGTACACAAGCATTCCTGGAGGCCTTGAGCTTTATAAGGGTTATCCCACCCCGTCCCGCCCCCAGCGCTGCGTCACAGCGTGGGCTGGTTCCTCCGCTGCCCCCCCCCCCAGCCCGCTGCGCGCGACCCTGCGTCCCGGGAGCGTTTGCGCAACATCCGTCTGGGACTGGTGGGCTCCCGGTGAGGGCTGGAGTACAGACTCCAGAATTTTCCAGAGGCCTTGGCTTTGCCCGGCCACTTTCCCTGTTTGGGTTGCAGACCTCAGAGGCACAAGCGCTTGCATGTAGGCATTTGTTCCCACAGACAAAAGACAGGACAGACGCTGCACATAAACGGACACACACACGTGTACAAACCACACTCCAAGCTGGGCTTTTCATCCCCATCAGTTATTTGAATGCCACGTTCATGGCTCTTGTCATGTCATGTATCCGGATGCTACCTCCTTACCATTTTTCCTTAAACTACCTTACTTCAACTCAAATGTGCCTGTTTAAAAATGGAACCTGTTTCATTACTAATTGGAAACAGGCACCACTGGTTATAAGCAGAAGGTCACTGAAAGAATAATCACAAGAACATGTTTTTAAAATCTATCTGGACAACGGGACACCGGACCCTCCCTTTTCAAAAGTAACATTAGCGAGGTGTTTCCGGCACACAAACACCAAACAGCTGTGCCCCTCCGTGTCATTGGGATTCAGGACAATTGCGGAGGGTTCCAGGATGAGAGCTGCAATGTTGTTTAACACCATCTGACTGCCTTGGAACCCCTTTCTGGAGGTTCAGGCCCTACTCTGGGACCCCATGATGGCCATGAGGGACAGCGCTGCTGGCAATGTTTCATAAAGACCCCTCCTGCAGAGCTGGTGAGGTGGGCTGAGGTTGCAACCGGGCCCCAGGTGGAGGCTGGCCTGGGCTGGGCCCTGGGCAAGTTCTCCAAACTCATTCAAGTGGAAGCTTTCGGACTTGGTGATTGTTGGGGAGGGAGGCCTCCAGAGAGACTGAAGGGTCCCTCTTTCCCAGAGATGGGGACTCAGGAGGAGAGGCAGCCACACTGTGTTCCCTGTTGGGCCTAGTGAGTCCAGGTGTCTGTGGGTTTGGGGGGTGGGAGGCTTGTCTCCAGGAGGCAGAAAGAAAACCCAGACAGGGTCTCAGCAAGTGATGGGGTTGACTCAGGAGAACCGGTTTCCTGCCCGAGGGCCAGGAAACTCTTCATCTTTGATGCCTCTTCCTGCCCAGCGCAGTAATTCTTCAGGGGCTAGATGAAGCTTGAAAACACCATCACTATATAAGGTAACTTTATATGTGGACAGTAAACGATCATTTCCTTATAGCCCCAGGGCAGGTGGAGTGCAGGGGTGGCACCTTCCGAGAGTGACCTAGCCAGAGGTGGTACAGGCAGGAACAGGCACTGTTCTGTGCCAGGCAGCTCTGGCTCATGGAGGCCTGGGCCAAGTCACCATTAGCACAGTGCCACCTGGGCCTTACAATACACTCCAGGGTCCAGCCAAGGGGCCAGGGCTTAGGGTCTGTGCCCCTCCCCACTCCTCATGAACTTCCTTCCTGAGGTCTTAACAGCACCCACTTTATCCCTTAATACACCAAACTCTGTTCTTATTCTCCTAGAAAAGCTTAATTTGGTCATTTGACTTGTGTTAAAAGCACCCTCAAACTTGCTTTCCCCAGTCCTGCCATACCTGGTATTCAATGAGCTACAAAAAGTAAAGAAAAAACAGCAACAAAAAAAAAATAGTTGCAATTTTATATCTAAAACGTGTACGGAAAAGGGGCCACATATTAAACCTGACAAGCCCAGGAGACTGAAAAATCACCACATAAGATGGTCTGAACATAAAAATTCCTAACTAGAAGTGAGTCGTGACCAGCAGTCACATCCTTGACCTGTAGCTTCCTTAACAAAGGTCAATCTTTACCTCAAGTGAGTCTGTCTGTTGTCTTTTCGCATCTAAGATAACAGACGTTTGCAATATCGGAGTCATCTCTTTTTCCAGACCCCCAGGGGGCACAACCCACCACACCAGAGCAGGAATCTACAAAATCTCTTGTTATCTTGTTCCCCAAATACCATCTCTATATGCTATAAAATACTATTAACTATTCTGTACCCACCAATGTAAAAGAAGTGTGTGTCTCTCCATTTTACTTTTTATCCAATCCCAGAGATTTCCCTGTTTTGCTTTCTCCCACTCCCTTAATCTACAACCAATAGTTTTCGTGTAACTTTCCTCCTTTGACTCTAATGTATAAAATAAGTTACAAAACGGCCATTTTCCGGAGCATTTTCTCAATCCATTGAGACTTTGCTTCCCGGCAATTGTTGTCAGTTTGGCTCAAATAAAGTCCTATCAGCTTTCTCTTAGGCTGGATGTTTTTTCATTGACATTACTTGGCGTAGTTGGGCAGGGTTACAAAGAAGCCCACCCAGGAGCACCCTGCGGACCTGGATTCAGTGCTAGGTACCAGCAGGGGCCCACTGTGCCCCACCAGTTCCCTGCTTGTATCAGGTGAACTTGGGTGAGCTTTTCTTGGCATTCCAGACCTCTCTGTTTTAAGGTAAGAGGCCATGACTTTATTTGAGCTGTTTGTTGTTTTTTAAAGATTTTATTGGGGAATTGGGGAAGGGGAACAGACAGGTTGCTGTCCTTTTGTTCCTCAGTCTAGTTGTGGAGGACATCGCTTCACTGGCCCATGTTGGTATTATCATTGCGCTCTTCCTGGGTGAGGGAGATCGGTTACCGGCCACTGGATGCTCGCTCATGGTGGCTCTTGGCTGCTCACGCTGGCTGCCAGCCACTCACGGTAGCTTATGGCAGCCCACTGCAGTCCTACTGCAGCCTATGCTATGGCCAGCGACTCATGGCAGCCCGGCTCCATGTCCAGCTGTTGTTCACCATCTTAGCTGTTAGAGGGTGCAGCATCACTGGCCCTAATGTGGGATCTGAACCGGGACCCTGCTGCTCAGAGCTGGCGTCCCAAGCCAACTCTTTTTTTTTTTTAAGATTTTATTGGGGAATTGGGGGAGGGGAACAGCACTGGGGAATCGGGGAAGAGGAACAGACAAGTTGTCGTTTTGTTCTTCAGTCTAGTTGTGGAGGATGTTGCTTCACTGGCCCAAGCTGGCACCATAATTGCGCTCTTCCCGGGCGAGGCAGATCAGTCGCCAGCCTCTGGACGGCCTCTCACAGCGGCTGCTGGCCACTCACACTGGCTGCTGGCCGCTCACGCTGGCTGCCAGCTACACACAGTAGCTTATGGCAGCCCACTGCAGCAGGGGACTGCAGCCTATGCCCTCGCCGGCAACCCACGGCAGCCCAGTCTCAGGTCGAGCTGCCGTTCACCATCTTAGCTGCAGAGGGCAGTGTCACTGGCCCTCATATGTGGGATCCGAACCGGTTCCCTCTGGCATCCCAAGCCAGTTCTTAACCAACGCACCACTCAGCCATCCCCCAAGCCAACTCTTAACCAATGCGCCACTCGGCTGGCCCTGAGCTGTTAAAAAAAAAAAAAATCCTCGAGGTGGTATTAAAGGTTAAGGGTTGAGATAACCCAGGTTAAGGAAAAGAGTTAAGATAACTCTGGGACAGAAGGAAAAAAATGGGCAGCTGGTTTTAATTTTGGCTTTTCAATTGGAATTGTTTACAAAACCTTTTGCTGGATAAATGAGAATCTGAACTTGTTCAGCTCCAAAGATAAGGGACATTTACTCCCTCCAGTTCGAATTTCGGGTATTCTTAGGTGACTAAGAATTTTTGTGGAGGTGTTTGAGGGTCTCCTCAAAACGTGCAGTGGCCTCATAGGGATTTCCAACACACCTGTAATTAAATATTTGACTCATCTGGGGACGTGCACATAAAGGCTGGTTACCTAGCACTCCAAGTCCTCACAGTTGTACTAGACAGCTGGGGAGAGAAACCAAGGCACGAAAGATGACTGAAGCAACTCAGGAGGTGACAGCCCCTTGGAGCTCAACCCATAAGCAGCACACTTCACCCCACTACATAATATCACTAGATATTTGTTCAGACTCTGCAGATCTCAAAAGAAAACCGAAAATTAACATGGGAAATCGTGCCTCAAAGGCCAAAAAGTTCCCAGCCCCCAGCCCCGTTAACACTCCTACAGATAGATGCACAGTTCCTAGGAGTCTTGCAAGTACTTACAGACACGGAAAGATGTAACTAGAAGTGATATCAACTTAAGATGGCCGAAACGGAGCTCTTAGAACATCTTGATTTTTGTGTGCACAATTAGTATAAGTCGGCTTAAAAATCAAATTAAATGGAATGGGAGGCTTATCTCAATTGGCAAATAGAAAGAAGCAGCTAAAATAGCATGCAGAGAGACATTCTTCTCTCCAGGGAGTTAGTAAGAACATTTGGAGACTGTCTCTGAACTAAAGAAGGTTTCTGAAGCTACTCAATGCCAACACCCACTTTTCCCTCTTTGACTGTCCCACTGTGTGCTTTATTTTGTCTGGACTTGCTCTCCTTTTCCTCTGTCTCTCTCTCTCTCTCCTGCACCTCTCTGTTGCAGCTCCCTTTGGAGAGGAGCTGGTCTTGGACGGAGGGGAATCCAAAGTTGTATGCAGGCAGAACTAAGGAATCTACTAAAGATTCCCCCAGCCCTCTCTAGGACCCTGATGACTTCGCAAAGGAATTTGAATTAAGTGTTAGAATGAACTTACTATCCTGGCTTTTCTGTTTTATCCCAATTAACACACCTACTGGTTTCTGAGAGCAAAGCAACAGAATTACTAAATAAATTTTGCTAGGGAAACTCCTGTAGAGGAATCTGCTTTTATTGTAAATCCTCAAGTCACCTTAAGGATTGTAGAAAACTGAAATGGGATTTAGAAAAAGAAAAGAAACAGAAGCAAGCATAGGGCTGCGCCAAGGGCCATGAGGGCATTTCCCCTTCTAAGGAACACTGGGGCTACTTTATCTGTTAATACCACCTGACTAAGTTGCCCCCTCCCTTGGAGTAAAGCTTCTGTACAATGGTAGGGATATCTAATCAACCGATGTCTGTTTTTAAATCAGAACCTGTTCCCTTCCAACTAGGAAATGTTAAGGGGCAACATATATTTTTACTAGTCAAATGTGCCTCAACTCACCTGATAGTGTGAGATTTTTCTCACCAACAATGCTCACATATTCTTCTCCCAGAAGGGTGAAATGTATTTAGGACTAAATGAGTCAAATTGGGGAAATAATGATTTTAAAAGAAAGTACATGAGAGAAAACTAGTCTTGAGACTGACTGAATGAATGTTTGTTGCAGGATGTTTCAGTACAACTTTAGGCTTTTTTCCAGTACAGATATTGGCAAGATTAAGTCAGCCACTCCTATTTAATAAATCACTATTGATAATACTTTGCTTCTACCTAATATTAGTCAATATCCTTTGAGGCTTGATGCACTACAGTTGGAATTAGCCCATTGTACAAGATTGCCTTTAAAAGCGGGGTTTATAATTGCTTTTTCACCTGGGAAGATCAAAGTTTACTTGGACAGTAATGCCCCAGGGGTATACCAGGGAGTCCCACCTGTTTGTCTCAGATACTAAAAGCTGATTTGAATAATGTTAAATTTCCCAGAAATTCTACTCTAATCCAATATGTGGATGATTTACTCTTATGCTCTAGGATATATCAGATTCCTAAGAGGACACAACTTAACCTATTACGATAGCTAGTCATAAAAGACACAGGGACTCAAAGGGCAAGCTTTGATTCTGTTTACACCAAGTAAAATACCTTGGTTATCTGATATTTAAAAGATAAAAGATAGGCTACTAATTAACCCTGAAAGACTTGGAGGAATATATCTTTTCCTCTTCCAAAAACAAAAACAAACAGCTTCCTGGGTTTGACTGGATGCTGTCTCAATTAGGTTCCAGATTTTTTATTAAAGCTCAGCCTCTATATATCTTATTAAAATCAGATCAATCTGATCTGACTCAATGGAACTCTGAGGGGAAACAAGCTAAAGAAGCTCAGACAATTAAACTCAGTAATTAAAGGTCTCTCTCCCTGCATGACCGCCGGCCCTGCTACAGTCATGTTATACAAACAGAAGCGATTGTTATAGATGCTCCTTTTTTTCTAAGATTTTTATTGGGAAATTGAGGAGGGGAACAGTGTTGGGGAATTGGGGAAGGGGGACATTGTGTTTTTCCAGGACCCATCAGCTCCAAGTCAAGTTTTGTCCTTCAATCTTAGTTGTGGAGGGTGCAAGCTCAGCTCTAAGTCCAGTTGCCGCCTTCAATCTAGTTGTGGGGGAGGGGCGGAGGGGCGTAGTCCACCATCTCATGTGGGAGTCGAACCAGCAACCTTTTTGCACACTGAGCCATCCTGCTACCTGTCAGCAGCTCATGGTTGCTCAGCTCAAGGTGCAGTGTTCAATCTTAGTTGTGGAGGGTGCAGCCCACCATCCCATTCTGGTGTCAAACTGGCAACTTTGCTGCTAAAAGCACGCACTCTAACCAGCTCAGCGGCAGCTCAGCTTGGGAGCAGCTCCCTGGCCCATGTGGGAATCGAACTAGCGGCCCTGTTGTTCAGAGCTCACGCTCTTAACCAACTAACTGAGCCACTCAGCCAGCCCATAGATGCTCCTTTATTTATGTTACTCATTCTGTTGAATCCTTACTGAACTCTCATCACCTCAACACTTCTGTCAGCCGACTGGCTTCTTAGAAAGTACTCTTGCTTTCTGTGCCTAATATTACTTTAAGTCAAAGTAACAGTCTAACCCAGCAACTTTATTACCCTCTTTAGGGGATAAAGACATCCACAACTGTGTTTTGCTTACTGACCACCTTCTTATTCCTAGGAATGATTTATAGGAAACTCTTTGATAATGCTGACTCTTATCTGAAAGATGAACAGGGACACTACCAAGCCAGATATGCAATAACTTCCATGGTAAACATAGATTTAAGTTTCTTATTTACCTGAAAAAGATCTGCCCAACAAGCTGAATGTATTGATTTAACAGGAACTTGTAAATGATCCAAACATCAAATAGCCAATATTTACACTGACAGTTTCTATATCTTTGGTGTAGCTCACAACTTTGGAAGCAGCAAGGCTTCTTAACTTCCTCAAGGCAGCCCATAAGAATAGAAAACAGGTTGCAGAATTTAAATTAGATATCATACAGCAATCTAAACAATTGGCAATTATCAAAATTCCAGGACCTTCTAAAGCCGCCACCATGGAAGCAAAAGAAAATAATTTAGCTGATACTGCAGCTAGACCAGCAGCAATAAGCAGCCAAATTATCCATACTTGAGAATGTTTCTTCTCCCTATTAAATCAATAAAAGACTCTCTTTTACAGTTCCAGTGGACAGCTGCAGAAGAAAAGAAAATATGGCAACAAAAAGGGGGAAAATTTGACCCAAACAGATATAACTTAGCACGTACATGAGCTAACGCATTGGGGTCTTGGAAAGATGGTTTCATGGAATAAAAAAATATATATTATTAGAAACCTCCTACTGTAGCTCATAAAGTATATAGCAGATGTTTCTTCTGTCCAAAATATAACCCTGGAAAGTCACTCCTTGGGTCCCAAGAACATTTCTCATTTCCCTTAGGTCCATTTGAGATATGGTAATTGAATTTTATCCAAATGCCACCATCTCAAGGATACAAATATATATAGTCATGATTTGTATGTTGTCTCACTGGGTTGAGACATTCCCTCGCAGGAGAGCAACAGCCTTAATAGTAAGGAAGTTATTTATAATAATAATAATAATCCCCAATTAGAGAATTCCCTGTGAGTTACATAGTAACTGAGAGGCTCATTTCATTGGGCCAATAATCTATTCGTAATATTTGGCTTATTTTACAGCATTTTCATTGTGCTTATCACCCCAGTCTTCTGGATTGGTGGAATGTACAAATGGTACAATTAAAACTCAACTGGGGGGCCAGCTGAGTGGCGCGTTGGTTAAGAGCTGGCTTGGGACGCCAGCTCTGAGCAGCAGGGCCCTGGTTTGGATCCCACATGAGGGCCAGTGACACTG
>NW_017731443.1:157084-162013 GCF_001890085.2 Hipposideros armiger
AGGAAGACCTCACAGAGGAGGTGAGGCTCGAGCTATGGCTTCTGGATGGCCACTCACTGCAGCTGCTGGCTACACACGGTAGCCCATGGCAACCCACTGCAGCAGGGGCTGCAGCCTACGCTGTCGTCGGTGACTCATGGAAGCCCAGCTCCAGGTTGAGCTGTTGTTCAGCATCTTAGCTGTAGAGGGCAGTGTTACTGGCCCTCATATGTGGGATCCAAACCAGGGCCCTCTGGCGTCCCAAGCCAGCTCTTAACCAACGCGCCACTCGGCCGGCCCTAATAATATTAATAATACTTGTTCTTTAGGCTTTTCTCAAATCCTGCACTTATATAGCCCAACTGTTAATAATTGCTATAGGCATATAAGATAACTTCTTTATTATCAATAATATTTTTTTATGGTTTTGAAGTTTAGAAGGAATGTTATTATAGAAGGAAAAAAACGGGATGTGTGTATATTTTTGAGGGTAAAAGGAAGTAATTTGTCCTAGTAAGCTGATTATTTCTGAATGAGGAAAAGGAGACAAACTGAGGACGAGTGAAGTTGTAGAAGGTTAGTGGAAAATAAATATTGAGAAAGGAATTTTATATGTAAATATTAGAACCCAATTATACTTAACCCCTAACTGAACAAAGACTACTAACTATATTAATTCAGATAGAAGCTTGATAAAGTGAACTGGCATCTTATGATGCTTAACCATAGAGTTGGGAGGACTATGGGTGGAGCTGGGCCCCCTTGTTAACTCTATAATCCTGACATCCTGTTTATCCTTATGGTAATTTCCGGAGGTGGGATTATAATAAAGGAATTAGCTATTTTGGAACCAGGGTCTTTCTTCTGCCTCCACATGGGCTGCAGGTGGGAGCTTCCTGTAGGAGGTGTGCTTTTTGCACTGCAGTGGTGGTCTTGCTTTTTTTTTTTTTTTTTTAAAGATTTTTATTGGGGAATTGGGGGAAGGGAAACAGACAAGTTGCTGTCCTTTTGTTCTTCAGTCTAGTTGTGGAGGACGTCGCTTCACTGGCCCAAGCTGGCACCATCATTGCGCTCTTCCCGGGCGAGGCAGATCAATCGCCGGCTTCTGGACGGCCGCTCACAGCGGCTGCTGGCTGTTCACGCTGGCTGCTGGCTACACACGGTAGCCCATGGCAACCCACATGACGTTGCTGGCGACTCACGGCAGCCCAGCTCCAGGTCGAGCTGTTGTTCATCTTAGCTGTAGAGGGCGCAGCATCACTGGACCTCATGTGGGATCCGAACCGGGGCCCTGCTGCTCAGAGCTGGCATCCCAAGCCAGCTCCTAACCACCGCGCCACTCGGCCGGCCCTGGTCTTGCTTCTTTTTCTTTTCCCAAATATATATATATCCCTCTATAATGGCTGCTAAGGCACAGAAAATTTATTTATGAAACTCTTACTGTCCTCCTGGCCTCTAAACATTTTTAGGTAATGTTCTTACAGCCTTGGCCCCTATTTAAACTTAAAGTTACAGTTCCTAGTTATACAATTTACAGAAATCAAATTATGAATAACACTTGAATGCTTCCAATATAAACAATATAGGCCATATCAAATTAAAAAGGTGAATGGTTATGTCCCCAATCTATATGGAATTCTGAATTCACCCAATCCTGGCCTATTGTATCCACCTCAACAAACAACAATATGTGGTGTATGGTGTTGAAGATAGAATTTAACCGTGTCGCAAATAAAGACACATGGAGGCTAAAGTAACTCAGCAAGGCAAACTTTACTTCTGTAGAAGGGTGTGGAATCACCATAAGTCGGTCTAGCAAGCACACTGAGTGGGAAGCCCACTCAATTTTTATTCCTAATACAGGTGTCACCATGTTGTACTCTATTGGCTAGAACACAACCTTACAATCTAAACCAATTGGCTAATAAAAAAGCAAGACCTGCCTAGTTACAAGATTAAGTAAGCTTTAAAATGAAGAACTACTACACAATAATGAGGAAGTATGTTTTAAAGTTTACTGTCTTTGACAGAGAAGACTAGGACCTTTTCTAACAACAGGAAGGGAACATTTTTGTTGGGAAGTTAGAAAATTCTTCTATCATACTAATTTCTATTGTAATGGCACCAAATACTAAAATCATAGACAAATTAACATTGCCTGAAGTTAATAAAACCCATGAAAATATTGATACTGAAAATCCAATGTATTGGGAAATTGAACTTAATCCTCCCCATGAAGTCCTTTCTATGGAAACTAATTGGCCAAAAGAAAAATTAGAACTTCTAGATCATGAAATAATAGAGTCTTCATTCATCTAGTCAAACTTATCGTAAGGTATAAATAGCAGGAGACAAGAAAGGAAAACATATTATTAGCTTAATAAAAAAATTATAATAATGCATGTAAAGGGTTTATTAGATGGCTAAGATATTTATTCTCCTCAGACTCAGACTTGTCTAATATTGGACATTTTCTGCTCCTAATCAGTGCTACTGGTTTAATACTATTGTTCTTGGTCCTAGTTTGTAAATGTTATACTAGATGCAAAAAAGGCAACATAAGACAGGAAAAAAACTCGGATCATGATAGCTCAAAGATTAGAAATGATCCAAAATATATTTAATAAAGACATATAGGATCTGACAAAATATATTTAATAAAGACATATAGGATCTGATTTAATAAAGACATATAGGATCTTTTCTTTTAAATATAAATAATTTGGCCTTGACTGTCATCTAAGGTTATGGCCTTGCCCCACCCCAAATAGTCCAACATTCAGTGAGACAAAAGCTGGCACGAAGACTTCCTAGGACTGAGCCTTCCTAGCACTGTGGGACCACACTATCCAACCAAAAGGTTGGTCATCAATGCATCCTTCGGATTGATTTATGACCAAAAGGGAGAAATGTGATGAAAAAGGAGCCATTTTCAAGAGACTGAAAAATAACCACATAAGATGGTCTGAACATAAAAATTCCTAACTAAAAGCGAGTAGTGGCCAGTAGTCACATCCTTGATCTATGCTTCCTTAACAAAGGTCAATCTTTACCTTAAGTGAGCCTGTCTATTGTCTTTTGGCATCTAAGATACCATACCTTTGCAATATCAGTCATTTATTTTTCCGGAACTCCCAGGGGACACAACCCACTCCACTAGAGCAGGAATTTACAAAACCCCTCATTGTTATCTTGTTCCCCAAATACCATCTCTATATGCTGTAAAATGCTATTATCTATCCTGTACTCACCAATGTAAAAAAAGCGTGTCTCTCCATTTTACTTTTTATCCAATACTAGAGATCCCCCCGCCCCCCACCTTTGCTTTCTCCCAGCCCCTTAATCTACAACCAATGGATTTCATGTAATCTTCCTCTTTTGATTTTAATGTAGAAAATAATTTGCAAAACATCCATTTCCCAGGGCCGGCTGAGTGGCTCAATTGGTTAAGAGCTTGCTCAAGAATTTGAGCTCTGAGCAACAGCAGTTCAAGTCCAGCCCGAGCTGAGCAGCCGCTGAGCTGCCAACAGGTGGCAGGATGGCTCAGCTAAAAACAAACAAACAAACAAAACATCCATTTTCTGGAGCATTTTCTCAATCCGTTGAGGCTTTGCTCCCAGCAATTGTCATCAGTTTGGCTCAAATAAACTCTTACAAGCTTTCTCTTAGGCTGGATGTTTTTTCGTTGACAAACAGTATGAACAATTCCCTTTCTGCTACATTCTTCCTCCCCGCGAACTCCACAGCCTTGTCAGATACTCCTCCATCTCCAAATACATACACCCACCCACCCACCCCTTAGGGACCAGCACAGAGGCCTCCAGGGCCTGACAGGGACAACCAGACGTCAGGGTCTACCCGTGTAGGTAGGGGCCCGGGTCTGGGCTATTAAAGCAGAGATGGGGGTGGGGGTGACCATGACTGCTTCTCCCCAACCCTCCTGCCCCAGCCCCAGCCCTCTGTATCCTTCCCGCCTCTCTGAGCCTGATAAAAGTGAACTGGCATTTTTAGATGATTAATCAGAGCTGGGAGGACGATGGGCAGAGCTGGGCCCCTTGTTAACTCTCTAGTCCTGATTTTCTGTTAAACTTTGTGGTAACTTCCAGGGGAGGGATTCATATGTAGAGAGAGAGGTCATCTTGGAAATGCTTTCTATTTTGCACGTGTGCAGCCAGCTGTATCCCAGATCAGAGGTGTGCATTCCCACACTGCTGGGGTGGTTTTGTTGTCGGAAAGTGAGCCCTTCTCAAAGCAAAGTCCAGGTCCTTGGCAACTCGAGCAAAGAATTGAACGAGATGCCGGAATAAAGTACTGAAAAAATCGTTTATTCGAAGAGATAGTACATTTCAAAGAGTAGAAGTAAGCTCGAGCAGTAGAGAATGGCTCAAGGGCCCATTATTAGAAGAGAAATTACATTCCAAAGAGTTTGGAGCAGGCCACGTGCAAAGGCGAGGCTTAAAGGGCTCAAAAAAGGAAGAAGCGGTTAAAAGAGCAGGGCGTCCAAAAACGGAAAAAAGGGCGGACTGCCCAGGACATTTTTATCCCTTCTCTAGAATGGGCTGTTCCCCTAAGGGCATGGGACCACTTGATTGGCACCTGTGATTGACAAGAGATACTGCGGAGGTGCGAGTGACTGGTCTATCTAGTTGGGTATTTTGCGCCCGTTTGTTTCAGGGGTAGATAGTTACAATGAAAAGAAGTTTTGGGTGGAGAGGGGAGGTCACCGGGCAGTCACATCCTGTGGGACGTGCAGGAATGCAGAGACCCAATGCCTGCCTCTAACTGCCTGCCTGGTTTTCCCCTTGAGAGACACAATCCCCATAAAATCTCTATGGGAAGCTGAGGGACAGGAAGGTCTCTTCTGTATCTGCTTCCTGCTGGGCAGGGGCGTAGAGCTGTCCCTGCCTATTGGGGGATTCACGGAACTCTCACCCTAGCTGATCTCAGATG
>NW_017731443.1:163657-191581 GCF_001890085.2 Hipposideros armiger
CCAACTTGGGCCAGTGAAGCGACATCCTCCACAACTAGATTGAAGAACAAAAACAACAGCAACTTGTCTGTTCCCCTTCCCCCAATTCCCCAGCACTGTTCCTATCCCCCTAATTCCCCAATAAAAAAAAAATCTTTAAAAAAAAAAGTCTTTGGGTGGGGGGCACCCTCTTGGCCGGTAACAGTTTTATTTCTTTTTCTTTTCCCGAATAAACCGCTTTTTTTGGTGGACTACCTGGAGGGTTAATTTGGCCAGTTGACAAGCCTAACCCAACCTCCCTATTTGCCCTGGGGTGTGCCGAAGCATTTGCCTGCCCCCCATCCCTGTGCCCTGTGCACCATAGAGATTTCCAGGGTTCATTTTAGCTTGTCCAGTCCCTCTTCTCCCACAGCGGGGTCACAGGGCAGCCCTGGGCTGTTCCTGCCATGCTGGACCACAGGGTGTGTGTGTGTGTTCCTCAATTCCTAGAGCATTATTATTGTTAGCCCATGCTGGGTCTCCCCCTGCCATTTGTATGTATGTATGTATGGGTTCCCTTTATCTCCACGTTCCACTCCCATTTTCTGCTGGGATGCATGCCCAGAAGAGGAACTGCTGCATCCCAGGTATGTGAACGCCAGATTTGCATAAGTATAGCCAGGTTGCACCAGTTCCCAAAGGGCTGTGCCAGCCTGCTCTGTACTCCCAGCTGTTTACTGCAGCCCCGGGAGCCCTCCAACACGTGGGATGAGCAGCTTTGGAATGTGCAGCAGGCCAATAAGTGTCAAGTGGTGTGCTGTTTTAAGTTGCACGTCTTTTCATTACTAAGGATTTTGATCTCCCTTCATGTGTTGATTGGATTTCCTTTTCCTTTTCTGGAAATTGTCCCTTCGGATCCCGGCCATTTTCTGTTTGATCTGCTGCCTACTCTGTTGATTTTCAAGAGTTCCTCATTTATTCTAGATATTAATATCTTGGCTTTAGACGTTACAAATACCTTCTCACATTCTGGCAACCCTCAACCCTGTCCAAAGTGTCTTTAATTTTAGGGCAATCAAATTTATTAGGAGTTTTTTGGGGGGAGAAGGGATGCTTATGATTTGTGCTTTTGACACTTAAAGTCTTTTATTACTACCAGGACAATATTCTCCTATGTTGTCTCCTATTAACTTTGTCGAGTTACTTTCACATTTACACCATTAATCCATCTAGAGGCCACCTTGCTTGCATGGGCTATTAGGTAGTAATCCAGCCCCCTCAGCACCATCTACTGGACAATCTGATTTATCATAAATTAAGCTCCTGTAGGTACTGGGCCTGCCTGTCAGTTCTCTGTCTCTGCCATTGTCTATTCGTCTGTCCCTTGTGTCAGTGCCACAATTTTTTTGTTTCTTTTTTATTACTTTTGTCTTGTAAAACTGGTAGGGAAAAGCACACCCTCCAGCTTGTTTTCAAAAAAGTTTTCTTAGCTGTTTGTGGATCTTTATTCATCTATGAAAATGCTATCATACATTTATCAAAGTTCTCCAAAAAAATCTAATTTTGATTAAGACTGTGTTACATTTAAAGATGAATTTGGAGAGAACTCACATCTGTGTAGCTTTGTCATGCTACCTTTCATTATGATCTATTTCTCTGTTTATTTAGATTCCTTTTTATATCCTTTATTAAAGTGTCCTACCAAGAGATCTCATATAGTCATATATATTCTAGATACTTTGTATCTCGCTGCTGTGAGTAGTATATTATTTTTTAGTTTGGTGTTGATATTGGAGATGTAGAGAAATACCAGAAATTCTATTGGTTTTATTAATATCTAGCAATGTTGCTAAAGTCTCTTATTGATTCTAATAGTTGGTGTGTTGATTCCAGTGGTCCTTCTAGATAAATGATCACACCATTTGCAAATAATGAAAATGTTACTTTCTCCCTGCCAACCCTCACACTTTATATTTCTTTTCTTTCTTTATCACATTGACCAGGACTTCCAGAATTATGTTAAATCATAGTAGCTTGCTTCTGATCTTAAAGGGACTTTGTGGGCATGAGTGAAGAAAGGGGGTGCCTGTACCCATATCCCCATCTCTCATGGCTCAGGCTGATCGCCTTTGGTCAGGGTGTCTGGGCTGGGGGGCTGAGGGCCATTATGACTAATATTTTATATCAATTTTTGGCATGAAACCTACATCAAGTTCAACAAGTTCTCTTCTATTCCTAGTTTAGTAAGAATTTGTATCATAATTAAGTAACAAATCTTATCAAATGCTTTTTTAGCTTGCTTGATGTTATCACATGCTGTTTCTCCTTTTTATTCGTGTGGAAAATTACATTGATACATTTTCTGACTTCCTGGGATAAGCCCTACATCATCATGATGTATTATTTTTGATACGATACTATGTATTTTGTTTAGGGCTTTAAGATCTATGTTCACAAGTGAAATGGACGTGTCATTTTCTGTCTTTGTTTTGTCCTTATCTGGTTTTCGGAATCAAAATTTCACTTGACGCATAAAATTTTCTGGGGAATGTTTCCCCTTTTTTTCTATGATGACTTCCAGTGTCATTGATTTTATCTTCACCGATAGAGTTGCTGTGGAGTCCTGCCTGGCAACACCCTGTTATCCCTCCAATACCCAGTCCCTCCCTGACATCCTGGCACTAGTGGGTGATTCCAGTCCCGTGTGGGAGCCCTGTGGGTGAGCTTGGCACCCCGTGCCATTCCCTCAGAGCAGGTGGGCCCCGTTATGGAGCTCGCTGCACTTCGCTGGGTGCCACACACACAGCGTCATTCCTCCCACCCTGCTCGTTAGATGTGTTCCGTCAGAGGCGTCCTTCTCTCCCCCAGAGGAAATCAAAGGCATATCCCATAGTTGAATTAATCGCGCTGAAGTCACAGAACCTTTTCCAGGCACCTGGAGATCATGGAAAGTTCCGGTACCATTGAAAGCTCTTATCCAATTTAGAGCTTCTCTCCCCGCCAGCTTGGGTCAGGCCCTGGCTAGGACGCCTGGGTTGGGAGGGGGTGACCTTCTCTGCACTGTTCCAGCTTCTCTGCAATCGTCACTCCAAGGGTCAGATTCAGGAATCAGAGGACATTCTCCAAAGAATGTCTTGCTCTGTCTCTTTTACCTCAACAATTTATATCCTTGAGATGGGTGGTGAGCTAATGGTGGCCAAAGAAGTTAGTCGGTCTCTTAGAATGTGGGTAGTCTGGTACCTCACTCAGATGTGGGGATACTTGATCAGCATAATATTGTTCCCCATGTTTGGACCAGCTACAACTGAGACAAGAAACTGGTTTTACTATCCTATTACTCAGAATTCCAAGAGCTGCCAGGGTTCCTCCTGAAAACCAAGGCTTCCCGGCCATACTCTAAACGCCTGGGTGGGCCTCCCTGAGTGTTCTCCCTGAGAGATCTGGTCACCTGGTCTCTCCTTCACCATTGAGTTTGGGTCTGCAAACTGGACAAGGGGTGTGACCTTTGTTGGGCTGATTGCCCACAGCCCCCTGGTCACCTACCCTTGATGTCTTCGGGTGGTCCTGATTGGGTACTAATTGTGTTGGATGACCATCTGTTTTGCTCCTAGGAGCACTGAGTTCTGTCACCTATCTCCACAACTCTGTTCAGGACGTGGGGCTGCCACTCTGAATCTGCCGTTTTTTTAGAATAATTGCTCCACTTCTGTCAAGATTTGGGGGGATGTCAGCCCAGTGTTTACCATCTCATTGCCGGCATCCCCTGACCTGGGTGTGGCAGATCTGCGTGGATTAGCAACTTCACCTTCTTTAGAGCTCAGCTGCTCTCGGGATCAAGTCCCAGGGCTGGGCCTCGTGCTTTGTCCTCAAGCTGCAAGAGGGAGAAGCCTAGCTATCTTCCATCACACCACTCAGCTTTCCATGCCAGTTCATCACTCTCGGTCTTTCATTATCTTTTTTTCCAAAGCGTCCGTTGAGCTTAGCAACAGGCTCCTAATTCCACAATTTCCCTCATATTTCCCACATCCCTGATCCATCTCACCAGCTAGTGCCCGCCTTTCCTTTCCACTGGCACCCCATTTAGTCCCCTCTCCCTCCTTCAGTTAAAATATAACGATCATTTTGCTACCTTTTGCCAGGAGCTCTCTGTGCCACCTGCCACCAGTGACAGGTCCTCCTTGCAGTTGAGTGACGGGTGACCTTGCTCCAAACTCCTGGTCAGCGTCTGCTCTCTTGGGTCACTTTTGGTACCAGCTGTCATAGCTTGGGGTCCCCAGGAAGCAGACTCTAGGACAGAGCTCGGCATGTGGGATGTTTATTAGAGACAGTTCTTGGGGGTCAACACCTATGGGAAAGGAGGAAGGGAATATGATTAAGTGGAGGGAGAAATTGGGCTGCAGTGGGGTTTCAAAAAAGGCCCCAGCCAACCACATGGAAAGCGTGGAAGCTGGGTGGTTCTGGAGGACTGTCCTGAGTTGGGACAATGGTTGGGCCTTTTACTCATTTATCAAATCAGTCCCTAGATGTGGGCTGCCTGGGGAAGGGGGCATGACCTCGGGAATGTCTTCCAAGGCAATTAATTCCAAAGAGGACTGACAGCTCAGGAGTTGGGGGGTAAGTCTCCATTTAGAAGGGAATGGTTCTCAGCTAGGAAAACTGAGAAACAGAACAAGAAACAATTGTTGGAAATTAAAAAAAAAATGATTGCCAAAATAAAAAATCTGACTGCAGGGTTGGACTATAAAAAGACATTTTATAATATTTTTTAAAAGAGGGAAAAATAAGGGAAAGAAGACAAGAGACATGGGAAATGAAACCAAGAGGTTGGACATCCAACTAATGGAAGAGAGAACATGAAATTATCAAGGAGATCGTGTGAGAGGATTTTGTGAGCTAAATGGCAGGCATCTCCAGATGGAGACCTCAAGCATCCAGGAAAATGAAGAGAAAAAAGGCCCACACCTACACCCACGGCTGAGAAGTTTTAGAACACCAAGGATACAAAGAAGACCCTAAAAGCTTCCTTAAAGAGAAAAAAAAACGGGCTGCGCACAAAAGAGGGAAATCAGGCTGAGCTGTAAGGGTAAGACTGCGAAGCCATGGCCGCCCAGGTCAGGGGAAAAATTCTCATGCACCCGTGTGCGCTCAGCCAAACTGTGAGTCAGGTGGGAAGATAGAGACTCTAGATATTAAGGTCTCAGGAAAGTTACCTTCCACCCCTTCCTTCTTAGGAACTCATGTGAGGTTTTGCTGCAGCCAAACGAGAAAGAGAAGCAGGAAAGTAGAAGACCTGGGCCTCTCTGCTCCACCAAAGTCCCACAGCACCATGGGCTGACACCTCCACTGGCAAGGTCTCAGGGGAATCTTGGGGGTGGTAGCCCTCAAATCAATGCCACTTTCAAATCCTTGAGAGCCACAAATTGTCCTGTGACTCTTCCTGGGATGGGTTCAGCATCCTGCAGTAGGGAAAAGGAAGAGAAACCCACTGGCCTCACTGAAGACTGGCCTATGACTGTGGCTTCCACGGGCACCTGGCAGGCCTGAGATATGGGCTCACGCTTCACTGAAAGTTGTCCTAATGGCCCATTTCAGGGCTGGGAGCTTCGCTTTATGCTGATGCAGACGAAAGCTCTTGGCCTCTGTCCCCTTCTTGGTCTGGATCCAGTGTCACCCTGTGCCCACCAGCCTGCCATGTGCTGCCCCCGTGGTCCTCATATTAGAGTTTCCCACCTGGGGCATCAGGGGCCAGAGCCTGGGTTCAAGTCCCAGCTCCTGTACAGTCTCAGGGGACCTTGGCCTTGCTACTTAGAACCCCCTTGTCCTCACTTGCAAAGGGGGGACTGAATGAGATGACACTTGGCACCTAGCAAGCGTTCAGTAAATGCCAACAGTTGTTCATGCTCTGCCTGCCTGGTTTTGCAGGGGACACTAAGCCCACTCCCCCCTGGTCCCCACCCCAGGCTGAGCCACAGCTTCTCCTACCTGACCAGCCTCGCAGAGGGATGGTGTTCAGAGCCCACTGGGCTGGCTTAAGACTCATACCTCTGGTCCTCTCTGTCTCTCCTGGGATATTCTCAGATGTCTTTGCTGCTCCCAGGACCTCTGCCCTCTAAGGTGGCTCCAGGGAGGAAACACATACAGCCGTCCCCACACCTACCAGGGGGCTGATGAGCTGCATCCAGTGTGGGAAAACAAGTGGGGTCAGGACTCAGGTCCAGATAAGATTTTTCCTTTCCTCTTCCAGACACCCCCTGCCCGAGACCCCCAACCAGGGACCTGTCAGGTCCCAGCGCAGTGAGGAGAACAACTCCAGACCTAGTCCTGGGGCCCCGAACCTGACGCCAAGGTTCTGGCACCCTCCTGAGGCAAAACCTGGCAGTGCAACAGCCCAGAGGCTGAGCCCAGGAAGAAAGGGCTCAGGGAGCCAACCAGAGGATCCTGCCATGAACAGCAGGACACCCCCTCCTTCAACAAATATTTCTTGAGCACCTACCAAGTGTCAGGCACTGTTCAAGGCCCGGAGAATTCAGCTGGGAATGAGACGAAGTCCCACTGGTATGTACATATATAAAAAGTCACTAAGAAGTCCACTTAAGAATGCACTTTACAGTACGTACTATATAATGCCTCATCAACAAAATTTTTAAAAATGAAATCTTGGGCCAGCCGAGTGGCGCATTGGTTAAGAGCTGGCTTGGGATGTCAGCTCTGAGCAGCAGGACCCCGGTTCGGATCCCACATGGGGGCCAGTGACACTGCCTTCTACAGCTAAGATGCTGAACAACAGCTCAACCTGGAGCTGGGCTGCCGTGAGTCGCCGGCGACGGTGTGGGCTGCAGCCCCTGTGGCAGAGGGTTGACATGGGCTTCTGTATGTAGCCAGCAGCCAGCGTGAGCGGCCGTCCAGAAGCCAGCGACGATCTGCCTCACCCGGGAAGAACGCAATGATGGTGCCAACTTGGGCCAGTGAAGCAACGTCCTCCACAACTAGACTGAAGAACAAAGGACAGCAACTTGTCTGTTCCCCTTCCCCGATTCCCCAGCGCTGTTCCCCTCCCCCAATCCCCCAGTAAAATTTTAAAAAATAAAATAAAATCAAATCTCTAAAATTAAAAAAAGGCAATTGAGGCAAATTTTTCTTTGTTTGACATCCTGTGCGTGGGTTTGCTTTCTATGAAGCAATGACTCTCCCTACCACTCGTGGTTCGATGATTCTGGAAGACGGCATGAGGCTCCGCAGAGGCTCCTGGTACTTGAGTCACAAAGCTCAAGTTCTCTTTTTGGAATTGCTTGCTAGCTCACCTGCATTGTGGACAGAAAAGATACTCTATGATTTCAATCCGTTGGGATGTGTTGCCATTTCTGGTCCTTTCTAGGATCGATTTCGTGTATGTTCCATGTGTGCTTGAAAAGCAAGTGCATTCTGCAGTCGTTCAAATTTTCTATATTATTCTGGTTGTCTTTACCGCCTGTTCTCTCAGTTACTAAGAGGAGTATGTTAAACTATCCCACTGTAGACTGGGAGAAAATATAAATGAAACAAGGTTGGCAAATACACACACACACACACACACACACACACACACATGCGCACGCGCGCATGCTTGCGGTTTTGTCTATTTGTCATCGTAATTCTAGCATGTTTTCCTTACTGTAGTTTGAGGCCATGTTATTAAATGCATACAAATTTAGAATTTTTATTGAACCGTTTTACATTAGCAAAAGTCCCTCTATATTTTTTTAAGTTTTCATTTTTTAATTAATTTTTTTGCTTTAAAGTGCTGTTGACTTGGTATTAGTGTAGATATACTAGCTTTCTTTTAGTCAGTGCCTGCATAGCATCAAAGCTTGTTTGAAAAGTATATCCTATTGGTTCTGTTTCTCTGGAGAACAAACACTCTTTAAGCAGAAGAATCACCTATCAGATCTGTCTCTGAGAAAAGAGCTTTTCAACCTGTTGTGATTAGAGCAATCAACTTGGTTTTCATTCTGAAATAATGTGTTAATTTTAGAAATTGAATAATAAAAAACTTGGTTTTAACACTTTACTTGGAGAGGAAATCACAGTGTATAGTATTTATTTGTTTCGTTCTAGACTCAAGTGCCCAAGTGACCTCTTGGCTGAAAATGTCAAACTAGGTTTTGCTAGAGGTCAACTCCCCACCTATCTTTTTCTCTTGCTCCATTGCTTATTTGTGCAAAGTATGGACAAGGAGGAAGTGTGGCTTTCTTAAGACATTGTCATAGCACCAAAGCTGATGGTGATATCTGCAAAGCTGGGTTCTTACAAAACTTGTTTTCTGCCATATGTTGACCACTTATTATGTGCTGGGTACTCTGCTAAATGTTTTAGACATCACCTTGTTTGGGTCTCTAGCTCAAGATCACATAGCAAGTACGGGGCAGAATTGGGACCTGAAGTCAAGTTCATCACCTGCTCTCATAGCCCCCATGGCCTCCCACCTCTTCACCGTGAATGAGCTGCACTGGAAAAACTAGTTATTGGAACGTGCTGGGTCCACAATCAGAAACCAGTATCATCAAAGGAAAGACACCTGTTTGAAGAATGTGCCTCTGTCCTAAGCACTGACCCTCACCTCTGCCAAGCGACCTCAGGGACCTCAAACCTCAACCAGAGGAACAAGGAAACCTCTGAAAAACAGCTCCTTAAACATTAGAGCACCTGCCTTGCCTTGTGAGCCTTGAAAGCTGCCCCCCACCTTCGTCCCACAATGCAGCCAGATGGTGTCGGCTTGGTTATGACTCTGTATAGTTCTCTGCTGTTGCCTGAAAAATTACCTCGAAGTTTAGCTGCTTAAAACACCAAGCATTAGGGCCCGCCTAGTGGCTCAGTTGGTTAAGAGCTCGCTCAAGAGTGCGATCTCTGAGCAACAGCGGCTCGAGGCCCATCCCTAGCTGAGCAGCCGCTGAGCTGCCAACAGGTGGCAGGATGGCTCAGCTAAAAAAAGAAAAACAAACAAACAAAAACACCAAGCATTTATTATCTCCGTTTCTGAGTCAGAAATTTGGGAGGGGTTGTTGTGCAGGGTCTCTGTTTTAAATATAGGTTTTGTTGTTGCTCGGGTGTGATGAGGCCAACAGATCAGGAGGCAACTGCCATCGAAAAGATAGTTTATAACTCACAGATCCCAAGAGAACGGGGCACACCGAGCCATGGGGGCCACACGGGGAAGCACCAGGGCCATCAGGAGGCAGAGGGAGACAGGGAACTGTGCGCAAGGGCCTTTGTTGTGGTTTCCACAGTAAAGGAAAGGAATGGGCAAGGCCTGGTGAGCAGGCTGAGGAATGGCTATTTTGGAAATTTCAGCAGCTCTGGGGCATGGGGGCTGCCCCTGGTTGTCTAACACTTGGCCTTGGGATAGTCAGGGCAGGGATAGCGGCCCAGGGCGTGAGAGCTCAATAAAGGAGGTAGTTGGGAGTGTGGGCTCTGAAGTGGTAGGATTGTATAATATCTGAAAGGCAAGCTGCTTACCATTTCTAAGGATTAGTTACCCCTGGAGGGGGCACTCCCTCCAGGTCACCAAGGCCCCAGATGTCAAAGCTTCAGAGTACAGGAAATAAAAGACGCGGTGAATATAGTCTTGTGAGGTTGCAGTCAGGATGGTGGCTGGGGCTGCAGCCATCCGAAGGCTTGACTAGGGCTAGAGGGTTCCCTTTCAGGATGGCGGCATGGATGGCGATCTCGTGCTGGCCTTAGCAGGAAGCCTCGGCTCTTCATCACCTGAACCTCTCCACTGGGCGGCCAGAGTGTCCTCATGACATGACAGCTGGCTTCCCCCAGAGCACGCTATCCAAGAGAGGGAGCAACGAGCAAGCCACGGGGCCTTTTGTGACCCAGTCTTGGATGTTGTGTGCCATCACTTCCACCACACCTGTGAGTTAGCAGCCTGTCACTACATCCAGCCTCCACTCAACAGGTAGGGAATTAGGTACCAAATTTTAAGGTGAAAATTGCCAAAGGATTTGTGAACATATTTTGAAACTATCACAGTTTTTCAGCTGAAATCATAGAAAATCAATTCCAAAAAGGGTGGGTTTATGGGCTGATTGGAAGAAACTAGGGGAAGGACAGAGTGGAGCTGTCCTCTCAGAAACTGGAGTCATGGACCTACGGACAACTCTCTCTCTCTCTCTCTCTCTCTCTCTCTCTCTCTCTCTCTCTCTCACACACACACACACACACACACACACACACACACACACTTTTCTCTGTACATGGGCTCCACTACCTCAGCTAAACCAACCCCACAGTCTGTCTGAATTCACAGTCTCTTGAACAGAAAAGAAAGCTCCACTCTCAGAGGGCGCTCCGGACACCTGGCCGGCTGCTGTGTGGAACGAGTCAGGAGAGGACTCCGATGGACCCAGCTCTGTTTGTGTGCTCACTTCTTGGACCAAGCGCCATCCTGGGGCTGGGGCTCAGTGAGTGGCCGAGCTTGGGTCCCATGTGTCTGAAGGACACGGCCTGGTACCAGCAGGGGACGAGGGGGTCCGGTGGGGGTTGCCAGGTTCCAGCTGAGTGGCCATCCCACTTGGGTGTGCCACTCTGCCGTGGCTGGATTTATGAGCCAAAGTCTCAGTCCCTATTTTTGGAATAACAGGATAAAAAACAACTGCTTCAAACTCCCAAAATGGTAACTTTCCAGAGGTGTGGCCTAATCACTGGGTCTATGTGAAGACGTAAGCATACTAAGCCTGAATCTCTGAGAGGAATCCCGCCTTCTCACTGCGACACACTCTCGAGCCAGAATCCAGCCGTGGAGGCAGCAGACAGGTGGGCTGACCGTCCTGGTTTTATTTTCTCCCCTGGATGCCGTTCTTAAGAATAAGGTTCATGAAAATGAGTTGATGGGGCTGCAAACAAGGCTCACACTCACAGGACATACGGCTATTTTTCTGACCTTGTCCCATCTAGACACACAGGGCTCCCCCCTCACCCTGTCCAACGTCTTCCGATGGGAAGATTTGGAGCTCAAGTGTGGTTTACTTGCCCCAAATACCTCCCAGATAAATATTCTGGAGTTCTTGGGGGTGCCCGTCTCCCAGGTTCAGCGAGAGGAGCCTCGGGGGCACACACTTACTCCAGCTTCATCCCGGCACCTTGTCCCCACGTGTTTGCAAAGCTGATGGAAGCGAGCAGCAAAGCAGGCCTAGGCTCTAGCTCCTAAAAACTCCGTGGATTTGATTTGATTTCAACCAGGACAGTTAACATTTACCTAACGTTTACATTTTAAATAATCACTTCGTTGACCGCGTCATTCACCCACGGCACATTTAAAAGCATTTTCTGGGCCGGCTGAGTGGCACATTGGTTAAGAGGTGGCTTGGGACGCCAGAGGGCCCCGGTTCAGATCCCACATATGAGGGCCAGTGACACTGCCCTCCACAGCTAAGATGCTGAACAACAGCTCAACCTGGAGCTGGGCTGCCATGAGTCGCTGGCGCAATGGCGTAGGCTGCAGCCCCCATGGCAGTGGGTTGCCATGGGCTACCGTGTGTAGCCAGCAGCCAGCGTGAGCGGTCAGCAGCCGCTGTGAGCGGCCGTCCAGAAGCCGGCAGATGCCTTGCCTGGGGAGAGCGCAATGATGGTGCCAACTTGGACCAGTGAAGCAACGTCCTCCACAACTAGACTGAAGAACAAAAACAACAGCAACTTGTCTGTTCCTCTTCCCCCAATTCCCCAGCGCTGTTCTCATCCCCCAATTCCCCAATAAAAATCTTTTAAAAAAAAGCATTTTCTGGGGCCATTTGGGAAAAAACATAGGCTTGGTAGTCAGCCTGACGGGGTGCAAGTTCCAGCTCTGACTTCAGTTTTCTCGTCTGTAAAACGAGGTCTTAAGACCTGCCGCACGTCTAGCACGTAGGTGGTGCTCAATAAACAGCGTGGCGCCCAGGATGTCAGAAGAGGAAGCACGCTCAGAGGGGGTCAGCCATTTGTCCAAGGCTGCACAGCCAGGGAGGGCAGATAAGAGTCCCAACCTCCAGTCTCAGGGTCCCAGACCAGGGAAGGGAAGAGTCCTTAGGCAGCTTACAAGGGGGCTTCGGGGGGTCAGGGAGTGGGGGAAATGAGGTCCAAGCCAGAGCTATCCAGGACCTTGAGAGGGAAGGTAATAGAGGCAGGAAGAGAGGCTGGGAGGAATGGAGCCAACATTCTCGCAGCTTCTACAGGCCATGGGTCTGCAGGCCTCCTCTGTCCCCTGCAGTCTCCCTGGGACAGAGTTATGAAACCCACCAGGACCACAGACCCCCCCACACCAAGCCAATCTTTGCCTCCAGGGCAATGGGTGCTTCAGGGTCCCGCCACTTTCCCCCTCAGGACCAACGGTCCCTTCCTGGAGCGTTTCCATTCAGAAAGGTCAGCTCTCCTCCTCCAGAAACCGAAGCTGCCAATCGGCGGCCGAAATCCAGCGCACCTCCTCACAGGGCACTGGAGTTTGAAGTCTGTCGGGCAGAGAGTCCTTTAAGGGGCAGCCAGGCCTCCAACCTGCGAGCCTCAGACCCAGACATGAACCTGGGAAGCCCGTTCCTCTCTCTGGGCCTCAGTTTCCCTATCTGTAAGGTAAAGATGTTGAGTTAGGTGATGCCGGAGACCTCCTTCACACAGGCTGAGACTCCTAAAAGTCCATTTCCATGTCATCTTTCCTACTCCAAAGCCTCTGGTGGCTCCCAGTTCCCTGGGAGTCAACTCCAAGTCCTTAACCTGGCAGGAAAGGCCACCACAGTGGTACCAGTGCCCCTGTCCACTCCACCCACAAAAAGCCTCTGCTACCTGCCCATGCCTAGGCAGTCCTCCCCCTGAGACTGGTGTCCTGCTCTCTCCTCTGGCCCCCAACCCCCTCCCTTCTCCCCTTTCCGAGAACCACCCAGGACAAAGCCTGGAGCCATTCAGACCTGGGTTTGAATTCCAGCTCTCCCTTTTATGAGCTGTGTGGCCTTGGACAAGTTGCTTCACCTCTCTGAGTTTCAGCTTTCTCCACTGAAGGGGTTAGATAAGAGTGGGGCCAGCACAGAGTGGGGGCACCAGGCCTGTGAGCTCGGACGGGCCTCTGATAGGAGACTCTTATAAAACAGACTCAGTTGATGACAGAGAAAGAGTGAGCTATTGAGACCCAGCAGCCTCCCAGTAGAGGTAGTAGCGTGGGACAAAAAGAGTCAGCTCTTAACAAAAGAAACAAAATCATACACAGTATGAGGCAACACATAAGCAGGTGTACCATAGAGTTTAATCTACTGCAGTGGTCTATGTGAACAATTTACAAGAGAACCAGTAGTAATATGTCCCTTCATGGATATGGCGGTCACTGCTTTCGGCATTTGACGACATCCAAAGACTCCAGCATTTTCCTGTGCATGAACCTCTGCATGTGAATGCTTAACTTTGTAAATATGTGAATTTTTTTGTTTAGGTGGGTGCATTTTTCGCTTGCTTCCTGCTCTCGCAGCTTTATTCAATAAACTTGCACTTTGAGGGTTGTGTTGACAATTTCAACTTAAAATGTGCATCATGATGGAAGGTGCTGACTTTTTTGGAAGGGGATGAAAAGAAAGTTACCATGAGCAGGGTCCATCGACCATGAGGAAATCAGCTCTCAAAGAATTGGCTCTGTGGGCTAGTTAAAATAGAAATAAACTTTTAAAGTATAAAACAAAAAGCCAAGGGCCAGCCTAGTGGCTCAGTTGGTTAAGAGCTCGCTCAAGAATTTGAGCTCTGAGCAACAGCAGTTCCAGTCCCGACCCGAGCTGAGCAGCCACTGAGCTGCCAACAGGTGGCAGGATGGCTCAGCTAAAAAAAAAAACAACAAAAAAACAAACCAGTGTGGCTCAGTTGGTTAAGAGTTGGCTTGGGAGCACAAGCTCTGAGCAGCAGGGCCACTGGTTCGGCTCCCACATGGGCCAGTGACACTGTACCCTCTACAGCTAAGATTGTGAACAACAGCTCGACCTGAAACTGGGCTGCCGTGAGCAGCTGTCCAATGGCCAGTGAGCAACTGCCTCACCCAGGAAGAGCGCAATGATAATACCAACATGGGCCAGTGAAGTGGCGTCCTCCACAACTAGGCTGAAGAACAAAAGGACAGCAGCTTGTCTGTTCCCCTTCCTGGATTCCCCAGCGCTGTTCCCCTCCCCCAATTCCCCAATAAAATCTTTAAAAAAAAAAAAAAGTCAGCTCTTGCATGTTTGCACACCCATTTCCTGACAATGAAGGTGAGTCAGCCACCCCACCTGGGGGCAGGGGACACAGAAATGAACCAGACCCGGCCTCTGACCAGGGGGTTCTAGGGGAGGCAACTGGGCAGGTGAGGGTCCCAGAGTGGAGTTGAGGGAGAGGCAGAAGTGCCAGAGCGCCTGGGCCACTGCTGGAGATGCAGCAGAGTGAGCGCTGAAGCGGCGTGACCACGGGCGGGTGGTGTGGGAGAGTGCTGGGCAGAGGAGATCCAGGGACAAAGGCAGGACGGGCAGAGCGGGGCTGTCTGGGTAGCTGAGAGAGGCACAGTGTGGCTGGCTCTGAGAGTGAGCAGGGCACGGAGGCTGGGGGATGTTCTGGAAAGCAGGGTTCACCTCAAAGAGGGCCTGGCAGGCTCGCCAGGCTGTGGGCTTTGCCCAGGGGGCAGCAAG
This sequence comes from Hipposideros armiger, assembly GCF_001890085.2. Lineage (NCBI taxonomy): Eukaryota > Metazoa > Chordata > Mammalia > Chiroptera > Hipposideridae > Hipposideros > Hipposideros armiger. The sequence goes on from NW_017731443.1 coordinate 178,252, forward strand.
GAGCCACTAATAGATGTGCACGGGGAGTGCCCGGCATCCTGGAAGTGTCTGACTCCACATTGCCCGGTGACCAACAGGAAGTGCCAGGCAGGCTGAGGGAGCCGGGCAGGAGGCGACCACAGCCTTTCGGGAGGGAGAGGTGGGCGGGACTGAGCAGGCGTGGGACATGCCCACCGAGGCTGACAGAGGCTCCCTACAGCTGAGGAAGACCCTCAGCCCCACTCCGTCCCGGCCTGCTTTCAGCCGCACACCTGGCCCTGCTGGCCACCTGCCACGCCGCCTGGCATGACCGTGGGTAACACATGAGAAGGGAAACATCAATGCACATGTAAAACACCCAAGGGTGTGTCACTCCCCGTGTGCACAGCATCGAAAAGCGTGCCCAGAAGACAGAACTCCTCACACGGAGGGTGGGGACTGTCCGTTACTTTCACAGCCACCCTCCCTTCTCTCAGATTGGGGTGATTCCCCAGGTTGCTATAATCAGTAGTGCCTCCGCGGAGGTCAACTCCTTCCTGCAGGGAGTCCTCCAGGTGCATCCCTGAGGTATGGAAGTTCATCTTCCTCTCTGGACTGGCAACTCCTCTGTCTCCTGGCAGCTCCAGGTCCTAATGCTATTCAGGACCCAGAAGCCCAGCCCTCACCCTCTCCAAGGCAGCCTGGCAAGGGGCAGAGGGTCCCCTGTGCACACCCAGCCCCTCAGCGGCCCAACACAGCTTTCCTCTCACCGTGTTTATTGGTTCCCAAGCGCAGCCACTCTCCCAGAGGAGGCTGAGCAGGCTCATATCTTGCGGGCTCCAAAGATAGGGCGGTTCACGTGCTCAGGGGAGGCCAGGAAGGCCTTGAGCTTGGGCCGGGCGCTGAGGCGAGCCACGTAGGCCGAGAGCAGCGGGAAGGAGTCCAGGCAGCCGGGGGCCAGGACCTGGTGCTTCAGCAGCAAGTCCAGCAGGTTGTAGTCCGCGAAGGAGATCTGCGGGGCAGGGGCCGGGATGGCTTGAGTGGGGTCAGGAGAGAGGAACTGCTGGGGCCAGAACTCTGGCTGCTCCAATAAACCAGTCATGGCCCCCACTCTGGGCCTCCGTTTGCCCATCTGAAAAATGGACCCACAATAGGTTGGACCCAGCACACACACCTGGTCACCCACGATGAAGGCCTGGCCTCTTTGGTTCTGGGACAGCAGGGTCTCAAAAGGCTTCAGGTGCACCGGCAGCTCCTGAACATACTGGGCCTTGCCCTCCTCCTGCGAACCAGAGTGATCCCAGTGGTGGCGTGCAGCATGCCTAGCCAGATGACCTCTCCAGCCCCCAGGCCCCCACTCACATAGTTGTGGCGGATGAAGTGGCTACAGAGGTTGCGGAAGTCCTCCAGACCATCGTTCACCATGTCCACCAGCGCCGCCTCCCGCTGGTCTTTGCCGTAGAGCCCTGGGTCAGTGGCCAGGCAACGGGTCAGGCTCTGTTCAGGTTGGTGCCATGCTGCTCCCCGCTCCCCAAGAAGCCCACAGGCCTCAGGCTTGGGCAACCCGGTTCCTTGCTTTAGAGGCCTCGCTGTCCTCAACTCAGTTGCTCCCATCTCATGAGGCCAAGGGGATACACCCCGCTGAAGCCCACACCTGCCTTCTAGGCCACACCCCAGGGAGCTGAGACTCAGGAGTTCCCTGACCAAATGGCCCCAAGCCACCTCCCCCAAATCTGTCGCCCACAAGGATGGACCAAGCCCCTCACACGTGCCTCCCTAGGCCTAAGGAGGGGCCTAGGCTGCTTGAGGGGCTGGACAGAACTTGACTGTGTGGGCAGATGTGTCCACATGCAGTACAAGACAGCACAGGGGCAGGAAAAGGAGGTGACAGGCTGTCTCCATCCTGGGTCGTGCAAAAGCTAGGGTGAGCCTGGGCCTGGCCGTTCCCATTGTTCGTCTGCCTCCTTCCCTAGTTGTCTCACACTCCTGGCACCCAGGGCTTTTCTGCACCACCACCCCAGGCTGGCCAAAATAAAGGCAGCTGTCCCCCTAAGCCATGTTCCTGCCACCCTTGAAACAAGGCCATAGGTCCGCCCTCTGTAAACATGGGTTTTCCAGATTCAGATGAGGCCAGAACAGGAAGAAATGGGCAGGAGGTCTATTTGGAAGCTCCTGGCCATAGCGGCAGTGACCTGCAGTGATGCAGTGACCTCTAGCCTGTCCCAGCAGACAAATGGTTACCAATGGCCTCCTCTAAGCTGTCGTCCACGAAATAGGCAGAGTGAACCCATTTGGCACCACCTGGCTGGGGGCTAGCCTGTACTGCCCCTGCCCAGGTGGACTGGCCGCCCTAGCCCCATGGCCCAAAGCCTTTCTCTAGGGCCATCAGGCCTGCCCTTCAGCCGGGCAGGACTCTGGTGGCTGCAAGCGTAGCAGCTCAGACCTGGGGACATCCTGCTGGGACCACTCAGGTACTTTTCTGGACTGGACAGCCTGTGACCTCAGGACTCACCGAGAGAGCGGCCCAGGTGGCGCAGGATGGCATTGGACTGGTACAGGGTGAAGTCTCCATCCTGGAACTTGGGGAGCTGCCCGTACAGCTGGGGGTGGCACAACTCTGTCAGAGGTGCTGAGCTTGGCTGCCCCCCACAGTCGTTTTGTCCCCCCCAAGGCCCAGCCCCTGACCCCACTGGGCACAAGCACTCACACAGGTCGCCTTGAGAGAGCCCTGCAGCCAAGTCTCCTTGGTCACCACCTCCTCCTTCCAGCTCTGGCCCTGATCAGCCAGCAGCATGCGCATGGCCTCACAGCGCCCTGGGGGTGGGGAGAGAGAGTGTGGGGACAGGCAGAAACCCAGCCTCACAGAGCCCTGGGGAGGGGTCAGAGGGATAGGAAGGGAACCCTAGCCTGGGGAGCTTCTGGGAGAGGAGAGGCCTCAGAGGAAGAATGGAGACCGTGGCCCCAACAGTGTCTTGGAGAGGGGGATGGGAAGGAGGGGAGGACACCCAGCCCCACAGCACCCCAGGAAAGAAAAGCAGAGGAAAAGAGGGGAAAGTTGGCCCATCCCCGCCCCCGGGATCCTTGCCCATGTCCAGAGAGCAGCCTGGACGTCTGGCCTGGGCCCTCCAGAAGGAGCAGAGGCAGCACCTTGGGCGGGGAAGTAGACGATAATGTAGGGCGGCACTAGGAGAGACAAGAAAGGACAATGAAGGACTTCCCGCCTGGCTACAGGGCTCAGGGACAGGCAGCCCGGGGGGGTCAGACCCTCTGGAGAGTCCTGACCAGGTCCAGACCCTACTCACTGGCTGGAGGTGAAGCGCAAGCGCGGCAGGAAGCGGGGAGGATCACAGAGGCCTTATATTTACAGTTCTGCTCCACCCCAGGAACATACCAAGTCACTGGCCTTGGTCCCAGGCAAGGCTCTTTGTGGTCGGGGCAGGACCTGCCAGACTTACCCGCTTATCTGCATGGGTGCACCCTGCCTGCAGGGCAGTGGCTGTACAAGAGGCACCCACACTGGGCATCACACAGCCACTACCCCTCCTCCCTGCCATACCAAACACGCATAACCCCTCAGGGCCCACAGAGGCCAGGACTTGCTCACTGCTGGGTCCCCAGCACCAGCATGCAGTAGGTGCTCAATAAATGTTTGTTGCAAGCGTGAATGCAATTAGACATATCCATTTACATATCCTCCCTCCATGGTAATAATAATAGCAAACCCTTAGGGGCTGACTGTGTTGAGAACTTTACAAATATTACACCCCTAAGACTTGGTGCTGTTCTGAGCCTTGTCTTACAGAGAATGAAACAGAAGCACAGAGAAGTTACGTGGCTTTCCCAGAGTCACACAGCTAGTAAACAAGATTTAAAGCCAGGTCTGGTTAGCTTCAGGGGCCTCACTTTTAACCCTCATTCTTTCTTCCGCATATTGTCTCTCAACCTTTTTTTGACTGAGTCTAATACAGTCTGGACCTGGGGTCGTGGTTGGATGGAAAAGCAGAAACACTAGAACGAACAGAACCTCATGGACCTCAGAGGTCAGTGTCCTTCCAGGCGGAGCCCAGTGCCTGCCTCCCTGCGACCCATCTGGCACCCTTAGCCCAGTTCTCCTCCTGGCTGCCACTTCCCAAGGCAGGGGTGTGGGGGAGGCTCTCCGGCCTGATGTAGCCGGGACGTCTCAGCCCGGTTTTCCTAATAGAGCCACAAGGAAGGAAGGTATCCTGTGCAGGAAGTACGCACCCAAAGCATGGGAAAAAACTCAACACGGCTAATCACCAGCCTCACCAACCTTTAGCCTCATTGGAGCCCACAGCTGCCTGGGGCAGAGAGGGGTTGGGGAGGGGTGCCAGAGCTGAGTTCTATCCCTGATTCACAGCTGGAAGAACATCTGTCCAGCACTTAGCAGCTTACAAAGAGCTTTTGTATAAATGGTCTCATTTCATCTCCACAACACCCTGGGAGGGAGGGAGTCTTGTTCCCATTATACAGCCAAGGACACCAAGGCTCAGAGAGACTCATTCATCTGCTCTGGCCTGGAGTGTGCACACCCCTCCTTTGTGCACAAGCATCACAGACCTGGGAGAATGGAGGACCCCCTGCGTCCAGTGGGCAAGCCTCCTGCAGCTCACAGCCTCCAGCCATCACACTCAGGTCCCCTGGGCAATCTGCCACCTAAGGTGACTTGGCATTATGCTGTGGTGTTCCGGGTGGCTGCTTTTGCCCACAATCCTCCGCTCCACAGGCCCAGCCTGTGGCCTAGCTCTGCGGCCGCCATGGAGCCTGGTGCTCTGGGACCCAGAAACATAGCTTTCCCAGCCCAATTAGCTAGGCACCTTCCCATGTCCAACCCCCACTCCCCGTCCATATACATCAGCACCTGTCTTTGGTGGGTTTTAAAATAGATATAAACTGCTTTATTGCTATATAAAATTCACCCTTATAAAGTGTACATTCTGTAATTTTTAGTATATTCAGTGTTGTGCAATCATCACCACTATCTAATTCCAGAACATTTTCATCATCTCAAAAAGAAACCCTGTAGGGCCGGCTGAGTGGCGCAATGGTTAAGAACTGGCTTGGGATGCCAGAGGGCCCTGGTTCGGATCCCACATATGAGGGCCAGTGACACTGACCTCCACAGCTAAGATGCTGAACAACAGCTCCACCTGGAGCTGGGCTGCCGTGAGTCGCCGGCCACGGCGTAGGCTGCAGTCCCTGTGGCAGTGGGTTGCCATGGGCTACCGTGTGTAGCCAGCAGCCAGCGTGAGCGGCCAGCAGCCGCAGTGAGCGGCCGGCAGCCAGCGTGAGCGGCCAGCAGCCGCAGTGAGCGGCCGTCCAGAAGCCGGCGACTGATCTGCCTCGCCCGGGAAGAGCGCAATGATGGTGCCAACTTGGGCCAGTGAAGCAACATCCTCCACAACTAGACTGAAGAACAAAAGGACAGCAACTTGTCTGTTCCCCTTCCCCCAAATCCCCAGCTCTGTTCCCATCCCCCCAATTTCCCAATAAAATAAAATAAAATAAAGAAAAAAGAAAAAAGAAACCCTGTACCCATTAGGAGTCACTCCTCATCTCCCCTCCCCCCACCCCCTGGCAACCACTAGTCTATTTTGTTGCTATGGATTTGCCTATGGTGGACATTTCATATGAATGAAACCACACAGTATGTGGCCTTTTGTGTCTGGCTGCTTTCACTTAGCATGATGTTTTCAAGGTTCATCCATGTTGCAGCATGTATGAGGAATGGAATCTCTAGGTCATATGGTAACTCATTTTGAGGAACTGCCAAACTCTTCCAAAGTAGCTGCACCATGTTATAAACCCAACAGCAGCGTATAAAGGTTCCAGTTTCACATCCTCACCAGCCATTATTATTCTCTGTCTTTTTGTTTTTTAAAATCAAACAGTAATTCTTTTTTTTTTTTTTTTTTAGATTTTTTTTTATTGGGGAATTGAGGAAGGGGAACAGTGTTGGGGTATTGGGGTCGGGGAACAGCCAAGTTGTTGTCCTTCAATCTTAGTTGTGGAGGGCGCAGCTAGCTCCAAGTCCAGTCGCCATCTGGCGACCCATCAGCAGTTCAGCTCAAGGTGTCATGTTCAATCTTAGTTGCGGCGAGGGGGTGCAGACCACCATCCCATGCTGGAGTCGAACCGGCAACCTTGTTGTTAGGAGCACGTGCTCTCACCAGCAGAGCCATCCTGCCACCTGTTGGCAGCTCAGTGGCAGCTCAGCTCGGGCACAGCTCACTGGCCCATGTGGGAATTGAACCGGTGACCCTGTTGCTCAGAGCTCGTGGTCTTAACCAACTGAGCCACTCGGCTGGGCCTCTCTGTCTTTTTTTACTTTAGCTATCCTAATAAACGTGAAGTGGTATCTCAACATGGCTCTATGTATGGTGCTTACCAGGTGCCGAGTCTGGGTTTAGTTTATGGGGAACAGGGTGGAGAAGGAGCCATCATCTTTGCCATCAGGGGAATCACAGCTCAGAGTGAGGGGAGCTAGATAAACACAAGTCTTCATTCACACATTGATTACTCTGTATCAGGCAATGAGTGGGCTAGACATCATGGGAGACACTGAAATAAGTAAGATCCATATCTAACCTATCTCTACCCTAATGGACTGTTTTAATGAAGAATATAAGGTCTTCATTGGCAGTCCATCTGTCTGTGGATCCATCTATATATCCGTCTATCTAATCACCCATCTATCCTGCAACTGAATATTCAACCAGCAGTCCATCAAAACATCCACTTATCCATATTTATCCACTCATTCATCCAACTACCCACCCAATCAACCCGTCTCTCCATCCATCTTTTTACCCATTCATCTATCCATCCATTCAACCATCCACCCAACCTTCTATGTAATCATGCATCCATCCATCTACCAAGCATTTAACCACTAGCCCATCCAATCATCTACACATCCTTCCATCCAGTCAGTCATCCACCACGCATCCATCCATTCATCCATTTATCCACCTGTCCATTTATCCATCCAACTTTCCATCTACCCACCCAATTATCCAACCACCTGTCCATCCATCCAACCACTTGTCCATCCTTCTTTCCATTTACTCAATCATCCATCCTTCCAACTACCAACCATTCAAACATCAATCCATCAAATCATCCATCCGTCCATCCATCCATCCAGCCAACCACCCACATATCCACCCTCCTATCCACCCATCCACCCATATGTCAACCACTGATCCATCTGGACATCTGGACACTAGAGCAGAGATCCCAGCTTGGCTAAGTCAGGATATGCAAGTCAAGGGCCCCATGATGAATGTCCTAAGATGCTGTTCATTGAACACAAGCCAGGAAAAATTCCCAAGCCAGGCTTTGTTCACCTAGACACAAAGGCCTTTGCTCCTTGCTTGAAAACACTTCTACTCACTATATTCTAACCAGTTATAGCTCCCACTACTTTGGCTTATACTTTGGGACACACGTTTCTCACCACTTCCCATCTTCTTAGGTGGTTATTTGGACATGAAATCAGTCATCACATGTGGCATCTATCATTTTTTGAGCCCTTCCTATGTGCCAGGAACCTGCTAGGTCCTCCTTTATCATTTAGTTTTCACGAAGGCACCACGAGGCAGATACTAAGTCAACCCCATTTTTCAGATAAGGAAACTGAGGCTTGAAGAGATGAAATACCTTGTCTGTTACACAGACAAGAGTTGGTATGCAGACCCCAACTCTGCAGGTCTTCCCTATGACCTTGCAGAAAATGGGAGAATTCCCGTCTTTGAGGGATGTCTGCCATTCTGCCTGGGATGCAGTGGACTTCTGGCCTTTGGGGGAAGATGTGACCCTGGTGCAAAGGGGCTGAAGGATGCTGAAAGCTGAGCCCCTGAATGGTCAACAAGAATGGTCACAATAGGGCCGGCTGAGTGGCTCATTGGTTAAGAGTTGGCTTGAGAGCGCGAGCTCTGAGCAGCAGGGCTACCGGTTCAGATCCCACATGAGCCAGTAAAGCTGCGCCCTCTATAGCTAAGATGGTGAACAACAGCTCGACCTGGAGCTGGGCTGCCATGAGTCGCTGGTGATGGTTTAGGCTTCAGTGGGGCTGCAGTGGGCTGCCATAAGCTACCATGAGTGGCTGGCAGCCGGTGTGAGCTGCTGTGAGCTGCTGTGAGCGGCCATCCAATGGCCGGCAACCGATCTGCCTCACCTGGGAAAAACGCAATGATCACAATCCAACATGGGCCAGTGAAGCGACATCCTCCACAACTAGACTAAAGAACAAAAGGACAGCAACTTGTCTGTTCCCCTTCCCCCAATTGCCCAGCGCTGTTCCCCTCACCCAATTCCCCAATTTAAAAAAAAAAAAAGGGCCACAATAAGCCCTTCCCTCCCTTGACCACCTGGCCATGTCCACTTGCCTCTGAACCCTGGCCTTTCCTCAGATCTTCAGACCTGCTCAGGGCTTTGTGACAGCTGTTCCCTCTGCCTGCGTGGCCACCTCTCCCTTCATGCTGTCACTCCCACCAGCCCTCTGGTCCTGGCTCACACACCACTTCCACAGCCCCACCCCCACCCTCATCATAGCAAGGTCCCCGCTGGCCTCCATCTCAATAGCCTATTGGGCTTTCCCCTGCACTGACTCCTCCACAGTCTTCCTGGGTGTGTTGAATGTGAATCTCCCGTCAGGTGGAAGTTTCCAGGAGTCAGGGACCGGGTTCCAGCACCAAGAAGGGCACATAGCAGTTGCTCCACAAACATTTGCTGAAGATTCAGGCCCTCTGAAATTTTCTCCAACCTCTTGCCACCCATACACTTTCCAGAGGCTCCTGACCCCTGACTCCCTCCTGAGGGCGCCTCCACCCAACATACCCTGTCGATTCCAGCACGTGGAACACTCCAAGTCCACAGCTGATCCCCACCTGGGACCCCAGCGCTGGCCCAAGACCAAACATAGGTGGGCAATGCCAGCATGTTACCCCATCCCTCATCTCCTCCATGAAGCACCCTGATGCCTGGGTCAGTGCCCCAAGCACTTGGAGACAGTCTGTTGGCCCTTTTCTGAGTTAGAAACGCCTGACAGCAGGACCCTCGGCAGGTAGGGTCTGTCATGTGGCCCCAGCAGCTAGCCCGGGGCCTGGGACACAGCCGGCCTCAGATGTTGGCAAAAGGAATACATGAATGGACAGTTGCGCATGGCCGAGAGCGGCCAGAGGCAGCAGCTCGGGTGACAGGTGGCTGGCGGGATCTGGTTCCTTGGACAAAAGCTGGTGCGGGGGGCAAGTAAATAAACCATGAGCGGCCTGGAGCAGGGCCGGGGCAGGACAACTGACCTCATTCCTGGAGGTGAGGAGCAGGCAGCTAGGTGGTAAGTGGGCTGGGGACATAACAAGGGGGCACGAGAGGCCAGGGGGCTGCCTGGCCCAGACCCACCATTTCCCCCCCGAGAAGCAAGAGGTTGGAGGTCAGCAGAAGCTGGGTGGGAGGTGCTGGCAGGAGTGGAGAGCCCGGGAAGTGCAGAGGTGCCCTGCGGTGGGGAGAAGGGAGGAAGTCTGGGGTTGGGATGGCGGGGCGCCTGTCTTTGTAGAATCCAGAAGCCATCCTGGGGGGAGAACAGAAGAGCAAAGATGGACAGGCAGAAAGACAGATAGAGCAATGTGAGAAAGAGCCCCATACCACAGCGGGAGGGAAGTGACACAGAGACAGGCCTGTGTGGTCAGAGAGACCCACAGACACCGCTGAACAAATGTCAGCAGGGGGCGGGGGCAGAGTGAGGGATTGCAGGTCAGAGGGACACAGAGACACAAAAGGAGGGTGGGGCAGAGAAGGGCAGAGAGAAGGACAGAAATAGAGAAGGGAGTTCAGGGAGTTTCAGAAACGAGGAGCCAGAGAGGCTGGGGGGCCCGGGGTCTGTACAGACGGCCCTGCGGAAGCCCAGGTGCCGCCTGTGGCCAGCATGAAGGTTGGAAGGTGGTGGGCCGGGAAGGCTAGAGTCACGAGGGGCTGTGTGAGGGGAGAGGGGAGCTAGGAAAGATATGGGACCTAGGGGTCCCAGTGCCTTACCGGCCCATGAAGCAAGGAACAAGAAGGAGAGTAGCAGGGCCCCTGTGGGGACAACACCCACAGGTGCCCACTAAGCAACCCTCCCACTAAGCAGGACCAGGGGGACTGGAGTGGGGCCGTGTCCCTCGGCCAGCAGGAGGTGCCAAGCCCTCGTCTCCATGGCCCTTCCCCAGGGCCCAGAAGGTGACAGCCTCCCCACGGGGGACCCCAAGCCCGCGGGGGACCCCAAGCCCGCTGAGGACACTGCAGGGCCCAGCCAGGCCCCTGCCAGCACAGCAGCCACCAGGCGGCGGGCGCTCCTGCAGGAGCTAGAGGCCCAGGTGCAGGCGGCCTACGGGCAGGTAAAGTGGGCAGGGGTGTGGGGCCGTCCTCAAATGAGGGGACCATGAGGGGACAGTGGTGACCCCACACCCCAACTGGGGCCCCGTAACACAGACTCAGGACCGAGCCCCGGGAGGAAACCCCAGACATGCGTGTTGATGGAGGAGTCAGTCGGTCGGTCAGCTGGCATCCCTCCCCACCTCTGCCCTCACTGAGCCCTGTGGCCAGCCCATGGCACCTAGGGTCCGCTCCCTGCAGCATCTTGTCCAAGTACAAGGGCCAGGGCACTGGTGGAGGCCGAGGTGCCAAGAGCAGTCAGGCTGGGCAGGTGCTCTGAGGTGAAAGCCGGGGCCCTGGCAGGAACGGGTAGGGGCTTCCTGGGCTGGGCCGGGGTTGCTCCGCTCTCAGGACAGGCAGTGGGGGCAGGGTCTGCAGAGTTCATACCATCTGCCATTCTGACGGGAAAGACGCCCGAGCCCGCCCTGGCACACCGGGCTCCTGGCTTCCTCCTCCCAGGTCCAGGCCCTGCTTCTGAAGACGTTAAGTCTCCTAGTTGGGAGAGATGAGGGGTGAGGGTTGGGGGAAGAGGGATGCTGGAGAGAGGGTGTCTGGAAGACCCTCAGGGGTGAGCCCAGAGAGGCTGGTCATCCAGGGGGCGTTGGGCCTCAAGTGGCCCCCCTCACAGCAGAGATGCTCAGAGATAATCCCGGATTAGGACCCAAGCCCCTGTGTCCAGGGCTCCCCGCCTGCCCACCCGCCCCCGATCTTCCCCACAACACCCTAGGAAAATCCCCTGCAGTGTTCCCAGACTCACTGGAAGCAGCTGGGTGCTGGCGGGAGTCCGCAGCATCTGCTGAGGCCCTGCCCGAGGCTGTCCCCAGGGCTTCAGGCTTGGCGTGGTTCAGGGGCCCATGGGAAACTGTGCCAAGCGGCCCAGACAGCGGGGCCCTAAGGTAGGAGGGTCAGGGGGAGAAGCCAAGGCCAGGAGCCTGGGCGGGGCCTGGGCAGGGCCAAGTGGGTGGGCAGGGCCTGTGTGAGTGCAGAGCAAGGCTTAGAGGTGGGCACAGCAGTGGGTGGAGGGCTTCGTTCCCTCTGCCCTAGACTGAGATTTTCCCTGGGAGCTCCTGGACACCGGCCCCCTGGTCTTGGCTCTTGTGGACCGCTGGGCTCTCCCCTGCCAAGCTCATCAGGACCCCTAGCTGCCCATCCAGCTGCCCATCCCTGCTCTCTGCTAGCCAGTATTGACCTGGGGGACACAGAGCTTGTGCTCAAGGTCTCACTCTATCACTAGCTCTCTGGATGACCTTAGCTAAGTCCTTTGCCTTTTCTGGGCCTCAATTTACCCAACTGAACAGTATAGGGGTGTACCCTTCAGTCTAGAATGGTAATAGGTGAGGACCCCCATTCTCCTGTGCCGGGTGCCAAAAACAGGGGAAGGTGAGAGGGGCCACTGCCCCAGCTCATGGCGGGCTCTGCTGCAGGACAGCTGGCAGTGGCTCGGTTCCCCCCCCCAGGGGACTCCCGCCACAGCCTGGGCCCCAGCCTCAGCCCCGAGAAGCAGGGGGACCCTGGGCCGGGCGTCCAGGGCTACTCAGTGCTCAACAGCCTGGTGGGGCCCGCCTGCATCTTCCTGCGGCGTAGCATCGCTGCCACCCAGCTCGTATGTATGGCCACCCTCCCACCCACTGCCCTTGCCCCCTCTCTTTGCTTCTCCTTAAGGATGGGGGTGAGGATTGAGTGGGGAGGTCAGTGCAAAGGCACAAAGATCTATGGGAGTTGGGGGACTGAAAAAGACCCAGAGAAAAGTCAGAGACAGCCACCCAGGGAATGGGCAGGGAGGGAGCAGGGTCCCCAGGAGAGGAATAGAGAGAACAAGAGACTATGACACTGAGGCCCCCAGGGCCAAGCCTGAGGTTTTGCTCAACCCCAGATTCACCTCTGGCAAATGAGGCTTCATGCCCTAGAAGAGGGTGGCAGTGGGTGGGGGAGAGGCCCTGGGAGAGGCCTGAGCAGGTGGCAGGGAAGGGAGCGATCCAAGACCGCCAGGCCAGTCAACAGAAATGAGTAGGAGAAACCGGGTCTGAACAGTGTCAGACAGACACAGGCCCTGTGTGTGCGTGTTATGGGGGCTGAGTGGGGAGCCCCAAAGAACAAGAAGGAAGGGGTGCAGGGAATTCCTAACCCCTCTGTGCCCCCTCAGGACCGGGAGCTGCGGCCAGAGGAGATTGAAGGTAAAGGGTTTGGGAAAGAACTGGAGTTTCTGGAGGGGTGGGTTTGGGGGGTGCACACAGGGGAGGAGGCACTGTGTGGGGGACCTCATCCCCACCTGGGTCTCACCGCATCCTGGGGGCCTCCCAGGAGGAACTAGGAGCAAGAAGGCTGCAGGGGACCCATGCGGGGAGACTGGGCACAAGACTGAGCATGGAGGGGTTCACCAAACCCCCAGCTGTCAGTTGCCTGGTCTCATTTGCCAGGTGGGTCACGGGCCCCTTTTATATTTGTTCATTCAGCACACACCTCCTGGGTGCTCACTGTGTGCCTGGCTCTGTGCTGAGCACTGGGAACGTGGCGAAATGGACAGATAGGGCCAGTGTTCTCTGGAGAGAGACATCAAGAAGTCAACTACAAGAAAAAAAAAAAAAAAGAAGTCAACTACAAGTACACGTGGTGCTAAGTGCTTTCAAGGAAATGAACAAATGGGCTGGAGATGACTGAATTTAGAGGGAGGACTTCCTTGAATAGGTGGCATAAGGACCAAAGAGGAAGGGAGATTATTCCAGAATGTCAGCTCCATGAGGTCAAGGGTTTCCTCCCTTCCTCCCTCCCTCCTTCCCTCCCCCCTCCCTTCTTCCTTCCTTCCTGCCCTTCTTTCCTTCCCTCCTTTCTTACTTCCTCTCCTCTCCCCTCTCTTCTCCTCTCCCCTTCCCTCTCCTCTGCTCTCCTCATGTCTCTCTCTCTCTCTCTCTCTCTCTCTCTCTCTCTCTCTCTCTCTCTCTCTCTC
>NW_017731443.1:192506-242595 GCF_001890085.2 Hipposideros armiger
CGGTTCGAGGCCAGCCCGAGCTGAGCAGCCGCTAAGCTGCCAATAGGTAGCAGGATGGCTCAGCTAAAAAAAAAAAAAAAAAAAAAAAACCCAAACAAACCACAGATGGTCGGTCCAGCCCATGGGGCCCAAAGGGAGCGAAAACCACATTTAGTGCAGTAGGGGAAAGGGACACGAACCAGACGGGAGGGCAGAGAGCAAAAGGAGGGCCAGGGCTGGGCAGGGGTCTCTGATGGTCTCTGATGAGCATGGCCCCCCAGGTGGTGGGAAGGTGGACTTTGACGACTTTGTGGAGCTGATGGGCCCCAAGCTGCTGGCAGAGACGGCAGACATGATTGGTGTCAGGGAGCTGCGGGACGCCTTCCGAGAGGTGCGGTCACTGGGGCTGGAGGGCGGGCAGGGGCCTGCGTGTCTGCTCTGAGTGAGGGGCTGAGTGAATGAATGATTCGGTTGGTGACCCAACTCCACAACCAACGCTGCCACAGTTTGACACCAACGGGGATGGCTGCATCAGCTTGAGTGAGCTCCGGGCAGCCCTCAAGGTCCTGCTGGGGGAACGCCTCAGCCAGCGGGAGGTGGATGAGATCCTCCAAGACATTGACCTCAACGGGGATGGCCTGATTGACTTTGAAGGTACCACCTGCCACCACACACCCTGGAAGGTTTCTAACAGATAAAGAATGATAAAGGCAGCATTACCGCTGTGTGCCAGGCCCTCTGCTAAGCATGCCTGAGTCCTCTCCCAGAAGGAACTATTATCATCCCCATAAGCAGAAGAAAGTCAGTACTTAGACAGCACTATGGGTGCTCAGCAAAAGGGAGTGGATGGAGCCAAGATTTGAGTCCAGGGAGCCTGATACAGAACCCAGTTCTTCCTCTACATTGCTTTCCCACAGGAATTAAATAACCATAGGAAGCCAAGGAAAATCAGTATGTAGGAATTCTCCGAAGTAGGCCACCAAATTGTTCCTGAGCTTCCTAGCGGCCAAAGCAAAGAGGAAAACAGGTTCAGTTACAAGATGCTTTTTTGTCCATAAGACAAAGCCCCTCTTCCTAACCCAGAGACCTATTCCCTATCAGATCCAGGGGACTCCCTTGCAGGCCCTGCCCTTGACCGAATTCCCTCCCACCTCAAGGCCAATCTGTTGGCTCCACCCTTAGTGGGGTCCAGAGAGCAGACCGGAAACCTTGGCTTTGTCCTGGCAGAGTTTGTGCGAATGATGTCTCGCTGAGCCTGCACAGAAGCTGGAGGCAGCAGAGAGGACTTGGGACCACAGCCACTGCCCACCAGTGTGTTCCCGGAAGCCCATAGCCTCAGCTGGCCCCCTGCACCTCTCCTCTCCGCCTGTGTGCAATGCCCTTGTCTGCCTGCACCCCCATCCCCACCCCCACTCCTCCACCAAGCCCCTTGCTCATTTCTGTTTGTCTGACAATAAAGTACCTTTATACCTGGGGAGATGGCTTTCACCTCTCACTTCCTCACCCTGGAGGACTCAGTATGTGGTCCCCAAAAGTTCTGTCCTAGGCCACAAGCTCCCTCGACTGTGTGCTCTGGGTGGGCAGGGGCCCTCTCTGGATCCTGGATGCAGCCCACAGCAAGTGTTAGGAAATGTTCCTGGATGAGTAAACCCAACCTGCTTCTCTCAGAACTGGATGTATGTTGGACCCTCATCCTGTGAATGACCCCTACCTGGTCCCGGGTTACACTAGAGGGTGGGGCAAGTGTGTGAGGGCTTTTCCCAAGCTCCGTTTCATTTACTCTTGGAGGAGTGCTGCTCAGAGCCCTTCGAGAAAGAACTTTAGTTCTTCCCAGCTTTAATTCTCAGCTGGGAGGAGTGAGTTAGCTGTCAGGCTCTGGCTATGGGCCCCTTCAGGATATACCTCAGCTCCTAGGCTGCCGTCTAGTTCTTCCCGGAGCCCCCAGCTACTGACCAAGCATGATGCAAGCTAGGATGTGCACATTTCTGCTTGACTCAAGGCTCCTCTCCTGGGTGGTGGCTGCCTCAACTCCCCTTATGCTAGCCAAGGCATGGTCAGGCCAGTCTCAGATCAGAAGCCCTCCTGCCAATCCTGCTTTCTCGCCTTCTCTGTCTTGCATTCCTAAATAACTTCATCTCAGCGTCTGCTTCCTGGAGGACCTGAATGGTGTGTCTCCTCACTCCAATCCTGCCCTGGTCTTCATAGCCCCATTTTCCAGATTGAGGAAACCGAGAGGCCCAGTCTACGTGACTTGCTAGAGGTCACACAGCCCTACTGCCATCTCTCCCCAATAGTCCATGCAGCACACGCTGCCGGATTAGTCTTCCTAAAACACTGCTTGCATTTTGTGACACTCTGTTCAGGAACTGGCCGTGATCCCCCATGGTCCCAGGTTGACCCAGCTCCTTCGGCTGGCACCAGAACATTCCTGGAGGACAAGGGACTGGCATAAAGTCCCACACAATTAGGGTGAAGGGGAGGTAGGACTTGCACTCAGGCCTGGGGACTCTAAAATCACAGTGCCAACGAGAGAGGGAGCCTCAGGGTCAGACTGAACCCAGGATGGGCCTCAGCCTTTTCTAACGACAGCAAAGGCCTGGTCTACAGAGCATGGCCTGACCGGCCGCTGCTGAGCCCTGCCAGGAGGCCTGAGGAGCCCTGACTTCCTGGTCGGGAAGGGGTGAGAGCTCCCAGACCCGTGTCTGGTCCTCACCATCTCTGCTGCCAACAGATGCCCTGGGACAGAGCAGGCATGCAGCCACCGGTGCCCTGCCCAGCCCAGAGCCTGGACACTAAGGTGCTAGGGCCGGCTGCAGCTTCAGCACCACTCTCCTGGAAGATCCCCATTAATCCTTAATCCTCAATTAGGAGACCTCTCCTGCCAGTCAGTCTGGCAGGCCTGGGGATGGGGAGGAGAGGCCCCCGGCTTGCAGCTTCGCTGAGAGCCATGGCCCCACTTCCTTCCCGCAACCCTCCACCGTTGATACAGACGGCATTGCTGTTGAGGTGTCTGTCTTCTTTGCAGGGGCAGGGGAGGGGGATACTGATGAACATATGTCAGGGGAAGACCAGAACCCCGCTCAGAGTCAGCCTCCCACCACCCTCTGGTCCCCAGCCTGGCAGGCTCTGCAGTTAGGGGGTTGAGGGGGTTGCTGGGATGGTCTTCATCGTCTACAGTGTGTCTGCTGGCACCAGAAGTGACCACAGCTCTCCTCCCATCCCAAAAAGGCTGGTAGCACAGAAGGACCCAATAGAAAACAAGCTGGAGCAGAGGCCGGGGCCAGAAAAGAACGGGGAACAGGCCAAGCCTGTGCTGAGCTGAGAACCCCTTCCTCACCTAGGAGGGGCACCTGCCGCCCTGCTTCACCAGCTGTGGCCAGTCAGAGCAAGCCAGAGTCACGAGATCTGGTTTCCCAAGAGAAGTAGATTTAAACTATTTAAATCTACTTTAAACAGTTTGAATATAACATACATTCAGTAAGGCATGTAAATCTTGTGTACCAGCTCAATGAATTCTTACCTGTGTATGCACCCAGGTAACCATCAGGATGTTACATCCACATACTTCAGAACAGTTCTGGGTTTACAGAATTATTTTGAGGCTAGTACACGAAATTCCCATATACCCCACGTCCAGCTTCTCCTATGTGTTAGGCAAGGTTCTCCAGAGAAACAGAACTAACAGGGTGTGTGTGTGTGTGTGTGTGTGTGTGTGTGTGTGTGAAGATATTTATTATAAGGAATTGGCTCAGGTGAGTATGGGGGCCAAGCCATCCCAAGACCTGCAGTCAGCAAGCTGGAGACCCAGGAGAGCCCGTGGTGTAGCTCCAATTCATCCCAAGGCCTGAAAAACCAGGCAAGTTGATGGTGTAAGTTCCAGCCTGAGGGCAGTAGGACACAAATGTTCCAGCTCATGAGGCAGGCAAAGTTTCCACTTACTCTGCCTTTTTGTTCTACTCAGGTCTTCAACTGATTGGATGAAGCCCACCACATTGGGAAGAGCAATCGGCTTTACTTAGTCCACTGATTCAACGGATGTTAACCTCATCCAGAAACACCCTCACAGCCACATTCAGATCATGTTTGACCAAATGTCTGGGAACCCCGTGACCCTGGTCAAGTTGATATAAAATTAACCATCATTCTAGTTTTAACATCTTACATTAGAATGGTACATTTGTCAAGGTTCGTGAACTAATACGGATACATTATTATTAACTGAAGTCCACATTTTATGCAGGTTTCATCAGTTTTCCCGATTGTTCTTTTTCTGTTCCAGAATGCCACCCAGGACACCGCATTACATTAGGCATCAGGTCTCCTTAGGCTCCTCTTGGCTGTGATGGTTTCTCAGTCTTTCTTTTCTTTTCTTCCTTCCTTTCTTCCTTCCTTCCTTCCTTCCTTCCTTCCTTTTTTTATCTTTTTAATGATCTTGACAATGTTGAGGAGGATTGCTCAGGTACTTCATATAATGTTCCTAATTTGGGAATTTGTATGATGTTTTCTTCATGATTAGTCTGGGGTTATGGGTTTGGGGGAGGAAGACCACAGAGGTAAGGTGACATTCTCATCCCATCGTATCAACATGACATCGCTATTGCTGTTAGTTTTGATCACCTGGCCTGAGGCAGCGTTTATCAGATTTCTATAGTATAAAACTACTCCTTTTGTTTTCTCCTTTTACGTACTATACTGTTTGGAAGGAGGTCACTCACTGTGCACAGCCCACACTTAAGGACAGAGTGTTGACATAAATTACTCAGAATTCTTCTGTACAGATTTGTTTCTTCTCCCCACTTTTTTGTTTATTCAATATCAATTATATATTTATATCCATAGGGGCTCATAGGTATTTATTTTATACTTTAGTTTTAATCCAATACTATTTTATTTTGTTGTTCAAATAGTCCCAGCTTTGGTTCTTTCACGGACTCCTGTCTCCCTTTGACATACCCTCTTCATTGTGGGGGTTTTGTTTCTGTTGTTAGGGTTTTCTTACTTTCTTCACTACAAGATGCTCCAGGATCATCTTGTACATTTCCTGCCCCAGTCCTAGAAGCAGCCATTTCTGCAAGGAACTCTGGTTCATTTCATTAGAGAATGGTGTTAGAAACCAAGATCTGGATGCTAGGCTGCTGCTAGGCCTCCTCAGCCAATAGAATGAGGAGGTGTGTGTGTACATTAACCTGTGTATATACACATTTATAAATGTTTCTGCATGTAACCAACTGTATCTATATTAAGCTAAACATGAGATCATACTGATGTCTCCAGTTTCGATCCACTACCACATGGACCAGTTTTAGCTGTAACTTCTTATTCCAGCAATAAGAAATAATCCATTCTACATCTACGTAATTTTCAATTCTAGTGTACGTGTGTAGTGGTTTCACAATTATTAACCCATACCCCCATGGAAAACCACTTTATAAACTGGAGTACAATGCTACGTGCAGTTCCTTTTGCCTTTATTCTTACAGACTCCACTCATTTCCAGATTAGCACCTTATTACCTTACCCCTTCAGAGAGACTGTTTCATACATTTGTCACACAGCTAGGGTTTTTTTTGTCATACTGTGCATCCCAACCTGGGATCCCTGACCGCCTAAATGATTTCTTTTAATTTGCACACATTAAAGTTTGCTCTTTGACAAATGCTTAATGTCTGGCATTCACCATTACAGTATCATACACAATAGTTTCACTGCCCTAAAATAAAGTCTCCTATGCTTCATCTATTCCAGGGGTTGGCAAACTTTTGAGACGGAAGAGCCAATCCTGTCCCTCACAACAATTTAAAAATTATTCAAGAGCCATAAAACAAATGAAATCACCATTATGTGAATAATATCCTTTAAAAATTTTATAAATGAAACTATGATAGTTCTATTTTCATTTTCAATTTTACTTCAGAGCCACATGTACGTACCCAAACAGCCCCATGTGGCTCGCGAGCCACAGTTTGCCGACCCGTGATCTATTCAATTCTACCCCTTAGCACCCTAGCAAGCAGTAATTTGTTTACCTTCTGTATAAGTTTGCCTTTTCCAGAATGTCATACAATTGGAATCATACAGTATGTGGCTTTTTCAGGCTGGCTTCTTTCATGTAACAATACGCCTATCCGTGTCCTTTCATGGCTAGATAGGTAACTTCCTTTTATAGCTGAATACTCCATTGTACTGACATATCAGTTTATTTGTCCATTCACCTATTGAACTCCACCTCCTCTGGGAAGACTCAGTTTGATGTCACCAGGCAGGCTCCTTCCTCTAAGTCCCAATGCACCTTTCTCAATCTCCACATTTTCTTACTGTACTGTGCGCCTTTACTTCCGTGTCTCCCTTGAGACTAGGAGTTCCTTGAGGATAGAGGCCACGGCCATTCATTTCCATATCAGCATCAGTGTTCAGCACAAGGCCTGAGATAGAGGATGGAGTTAGAAAATGTTTGTTGAATGAATGAATGAATGACCTGGGGATGAGAAAAATCTACAGACTTGGGGGGCATGAAGGGCACACAAGGCCAGAGAAGTCTGGGGAGAAGTAGCCTGGGAGAAAGGGCTAGTGTTTGGAGGAGAGGGTAGTGAGGGATGAGATTTGAGGCGGGGGGGGGGGGGGAAGGGTGTCTGGGTGGAGAAATGGAAAGGTTTTGAGACACTGGAGTGGGACAGAAGAGAAGGAAACAATAAACCCTTTATGAATATTCATTTAATCCACACAACAATCCTATGACAGTTATTACCATCCCCATTTTACAGATGGAGAAACTGAGTCATATTGAGGTGAGCAATTTGCCGAAGGGGAGATTGCTAGTAGGGGTGGCGTGAGATTTAAACCGTCAGTTTGACTCCGGTAGGTACTGTGTCCATGATCCATTTGCTACAGGGACTGGCATGCAGTATTTAACGAAGGTTTGCTCTTCCTGCTACTGTCATTATGGGGCACAAGCGTGGGGCGCTGGGGGAGCAGGTTGAAGGGTCTTTGAAGTCGCCCTTGGACCTAACGCCAGCGTAGACAGGAGAACCAAGGAATTTGAGAAGGTAGAGGTGCGGTGGTGGCGTTGATGAGGAACCCATTGCCATGGAAACAAACGAAGGCTTTAGGAGGGCGCATGCGCAGATCCGGCACAGGTTGTTGAACCGGTGAAAGGTGACGTAAAAGCGCACGGGGTGGGGCGCAGGGCTCGGAACGTCAAAGCCCAGCGTCCTCCGACATCCGGAGCAGAGAAAAGGTGCGTTGCGCGGCGGCGACAGCAGCCCCAGCTGAACCAAGACCCTGCGACGCGGAGCTGACGTGCGAAGCAACGCGAGTGAGGCGTGAGGGCGGTGCCCGCGCCCGTGAAGACCTCCTCCGCACAAACCGCGGCGTACCAGACCCAGGTCCGGGCTTCCGAGGCCCCGCCTCTCGGGCCTTGGGACTAATCGGATAGAGAGCGCGCGGGCCCTGGCCGCGAACTCGCCAATTGCGGAGGGCGTCGGCCACCGCCCAATCCGAAGCAGACAGGTGCGAGGTCCGGAAGGCGGAGACCAATCAGCAGCCGTTGCGACCTGTTGGGGTCGTTTTTGGCCAATGAGGAGGCCCGAGTGACATCTTCTCTCACCAATCGGGAGTGAGTGAGCGTTTGTGCCCGCCCGCCCTTCCGGCCTGAGCTCTATTTACCAGGGGCGTGCAGCCCGCCTGCCAATCAGAGCGCGGCTGAGTGGCCAGGCAGCCAACCCCGGAGGAGCGGCCGGCCGGTGTCCGCCGCACCCAGGAGTTGGGGATGTCCTACAAACCCATCGCCCCCGCCCCCAGCAGCACCCCGGGCTCCAGCACCCCTGGGCCCGGCACCCCAGTTCCTACAGGTGAGGATCCAGTTCCACCCCTGCTCGCCTGTCCGGGCGGTCGAGGTGTCGAAGAGAAGACGGCCTGAGTTCTGCAGTACTGGGCCTGTCACCTATCCTCCCTGAGCCTCACTTTGCTGGCCTGTGAAGTGGGCGTGGTCGTGTAAGGGCTTGGAGGGATGCAGGGTGGGGGGGGGGGTTGTCCCTGAAGTTGAGCAGCCTGGAATGAAGCATCTCTTTGGAAGGAATCGGGAGAATCCGGTCGGGGGCTTGGAGAGCTGGGAGGCGGCGTCCCTGTCCCGCGCTGACCTCTTAACTCGCGCATGTTGCAGCCGGAAGTGTCCCATCGCCGTCGGGCTCGGTGCCGGGAGCCGCTGCCCCTTTCAGACCACTGTTTAACGACTTTGGACCGCCCTCCATGGGCTATGTGCAGGTGAGTGGGACCTAGGGAATTGCCTATGATTGGGGACTGGAGGCCCCCCGGGGCCTGAGCTCACCTCCCTGTTCTCTTTCGACATAGGCAATGAAGCCCCCCGGCGCCCAGGGTTCCCAGAGCACCTACACGGACCTGCTGTCTGTCATTGAGGAGATGGGCAAAGAGATCCGGCCCACCTATGCTGGCAGCAAGAGCGCCATGGAGCGCCTTAAGAGAGGTGAGTGAGAGCAGGTTCACCCACTCCCCTCATCCCACCCCGTTCCCCCAGGAAGGAAGGACATCTGGAGGCCACCGGAGCCAAGCCTAGACTAGGGCCAGGATCACTATCCAGAGGTGTACTGAATTGAATTGAACCTGAGTCAGCTTCCAGGGAAGGACCAGGGGATTTGTATTTAAACAGGGCAAATTTGAGGATTAGCCGAACCTCTCATCTCATCCAGCCCTTCATTAGATTATAGTCCCTCTTACTGAAAGGAACGGGGTAGGGAGGGAGGGGTCTTGTCCTGGAGGGTGGGGGTGGGACTGTGGAGGGTCGCTGTGACCCTGTATGTTACTTCCCCATCCCCACTCCCACCCCCACCCCAGGCATCATCCATGCCCGGGCCCTAGTCAGAGAGTGCCTGGCAGAAACAGAGCGGAACGCCCGCACGTAACAGGACGCGCCTCCGCCTCCAAGTCTGGACCTTTTCCGGCCACTGCAGGTCACCTGCTTCTCCCTGGCCTTTACCCCGAGTTGCACTTCCTGTCCTGTGTTCCTTGGTGGGTGCCCTCCAGAAACCAGGGGTGGTTCACTCCAGTCGGCAGCACTAACTGCAGTAGTTAGCAGCAAGGTCACTGTGAGTCCCATCCATGACCTGCCAACAGCGTTGATCCAACTGGAACTTTCTCCTTTCTGTGGCCCCCACCACTCAGCACTTACCCAGGACTTCTCACCACTTTGTCCCAGACCACTTCTCCCCCAGTGGGGCCTCAGAAGGCCTGACACCTCCCTGCCTTGTGTCCTGGGCCATAGCCACTCTTTTCTCAGTGTGTCTTTTGCTAAACATGCCCTTTTTGTATAAATAAAAGATAATTTGGAGTTGTTCTCTCAGCTCTTAGTCTTTCTGAGTCTGGTACTTCTACTAAGCCTGGGTGGTCCATGAAGAAAGAGAAGACTCGGAGGGTGGGAGAGAGGTGGACTGAGCCTGGCCCAGCCTTACACACACACCCCACCCCACCCGGCCCTTGTCCGTTTACTTTGGGAGGGACCCTGCCACTGTCAGCCCTCAGCCTTCCCAGCTGTAAGTAGTGGCAAGAGTTGAGCTCCAGTAGCTGAAGCCCTGCCCTCCTTCACATGGTGCCACCAGGGGGCAGCACAAGGCTTCGGCCTCCTCCACAGCTGGAGGGCAATGTCACCAGCCTGGGCCTAGAGGGCTCTACCTCTGGATTAGCAGTGATGCTTGGCAGGGTGGAAATGCCAGTTTACTTAAGCCACGCCCTCACATGCCTTAATGCCCTAACGTTCTAAAGTGAATCAGCCCTGGAGGCTGAATACACACGATCTCAGACTCCGCAGATAGGAGTCTGCGCTGTCTCTTCCCTCCCCCTGCACTGCCTAGCACCTGTGAAGCAGAGCCAAGGGGAGAGGGCAGGCTTCCAACGTGGTTGAGACCCAGCTCGGTGCTGCCATCCACTGTCCCAGCACCTTGAGTGAACTGGGTGTGGTCCCACGATCACAGCCCTCAGGTGTCTCAGCCTTTGCCCACGGTCTGTTGGCTGGTTGGCCAGACTTGTGGACCCGGAAGGTATAGGTGGGGCCCCACTGAGGGGCCAGTCCTAGGATCCTGAGTGACTGCGGGCCTCTGCCTGGGTGTGTAGCTGAGTAACCCTAGATGTCTGGGGAGCTGGAATAGTCAGACCAGCTTCTGGCCAGACTTTGATGGGGGGAGGCATGTCCCCTACCCTGGGTCTGGCTCAGGTTTTAGGGGCTAAGGGAGGATGGGGCTGGGACCCTGCTATATTTCCCTAGCACATGGAAAGGTTGGGCTAGGGTGGAGACAGAAACCAAGAGTGCTTCGGGGATCCCGCAGAGCACAGAGGGAGTAAAACGCCGCCGGCATTTGGAGAACGGCTTCTTCCCCTGCTGCCTTGGGGAAGGAAGGCAGGGGCCGCCCTCCTCCGCCGCGGGCGGGGCTGCCCGGACCCTGCAGGGGTGGGGAGGGCCCGCCGAGCCCAGGAAGGGGGCGGGGCGGCCGCAGTGACGCGACGGGAGGCAGGGAGGGACGGCAGGGCGCCGGCGGGCGGACGGGGAGAAAGGTCGGGGCCATGGGCCCGCGCTGCGCTTCCAGAGGGTCCGGCCACTGCTGGAATCCGAGGCTGGGGTTGGGGGCGCGCCGGTCTCCGACCTGCAGCCCCTCCGCCCCCGCCTGTACCCAGTGAGGGGCGCCCGCCCTAAACTAGAGGTGAGCGGGGACGTCGGCGGACAGCCCAAGAGCACGGCGGGGGACGGGGACGCCGGGGAGCAGAGGGAAGTGGGGACAATGGGGCCTCTCGCCTGCTCGCTGGGTGCGAGGTGGTGGGGTAGGATGGGTGCCTGCAACGGAACCGGGGCGCGGGTGGACTGAGCGGGTCTCTCAGGGCCGGGGCCCGTGGGATACCAAGTGGAGCCACTCTTGCCTTAGCCCGAAGAGGGGGTCAACCCCTAGGAAGGACTATGGGGTGGCTGCATAGACAAGTGCCGGGGGTTCAGGAAGGATGATGGGGAGGCGGGAGTCGAGCACTGGGCTGCCGGCCAGGGTGGGGAAGGCGGGTCTGGCGGGTGGAGGGGTTCTTTACCTGGTCTTAGAAAGAAGGTTCAGGTGCTGGGGTGTGGGGAACACTGACAGATGCTAAGAGGAGGGGCGCACCGGGCTGCTCCTAGGAGAGACACCCTGGGGGACAAGGTTTTAAGTAGACGCAGGGAGTAGGGGGACACGGGACCCCACCAACTCTGGGAAAGGGATCGTAGCGAGTGGCCCTGAGGGGCCGACTGTGGAAGGCAGGACCGGAAGGAGGGGTCCGGGGGGCGGGTCCCGGGGGGATGCTGTTTCGAGGGGGCTTAGGACGCGGAGGGAAAGGCGAGGCTGGCCGGCTCGCGCTGCCGCTCCGGGGGGCCCGCGTCAGCGCGTGGTTGCCATGGCGACGGGCGGGTGGGGGACGGGGGCTGCGCGGAAAAGAGGTCAGCGTTCAGCCTCGCTGCGGCTCCTGGCCCCCGGCGGCACTGGCGGCGGCGCTGGGTTCGCCTCTGCCTCCCTGGTGGAGGGCCCGGGCATGGGGTCCTGTGGCCCGAGCCCCTTGGCCTGCGCACAGGGCTCGGGGCTGCGCGCCGCCGCCCCGCACTGACGGCGGTGCCGTGCCCTGCGCCAGGCGGAGCGGAGGCCGAGCGCGGCCGGCCGAACGCTTTCAGGATGCTCATCAAGGAGTACCACATTCTGCTGCCCATGAGCCTGGATGAGTACCAGGTGGCCCAGCTCTACATGATACAGGTGAGAGCAGTGGGAAGCGGGAGACCAATGGGGGCCATACTTCATGATGGGGTAAGGGCAGGAGAACGCAGGCCCCACCTGGGGCAAGCGGCTGGGCCCAACTCAACCACGGCTACTCCTGTTCCGGGGCTTGAAAGGGCTCAGAGGCCAGAGGAGGAGAGCGAGGTCACCCTTCGGATGGGGGAAGAGGGGGAGGGCTGTGGGAAAAGGGGCAGAAAGGCATAGCCGTGCCTCCCCACCCCCCAAGTGCCCAGCCCATGCTGGGTGCTCAGCCCATGTCTGATCTCCGTTAATCTTCCTTCGAATATGTAATCCCATGGGGGTAGGGAACGGAATGCATGAGGAGGCTAGAGTGAGAGGCAGGAAGTGAGGAGGGGTCGTAGGTGGTCCCCAAAGGGTGCAGGATCCTGGCAAGCTCAGGTCAGGAAGACGGGATGAGGATCAGGCACGGAAACTGTGACATAGAGGGGCAGGCAGAGACCCCAGAGGATAAGGGAGGAGGTCTGGGCTAAGAGGAAGGGGGTAGGGGTCTGAGCTTGGGCTGTGAGAAAAATGGGCCGGGGCAAGCTCTCAGGGAGGGTTGGTACCAGCCCTCAGGGAGGCCTTTTGCAGAAGTGTTCCCCCAGAAGTATAGGAACAGTCTGCAGAAATGAGAGCCAGGATCCAGCCTCAGGGGGCATCCAGCCTCAGGGGGCAGAGTGAGCCAAGTCTGGGCTCCAGAGCTATAAAAGGGCAGGATTTGAGTGCTCTCAAACTACGAGAGGGTATGGCAGGAACTGATCATGGGGTCCCACAGTGGGGGGACCAGGTTCAGGTCCTCAGAGACATGGGGTCCCTTTTACTCTCCTCCATTCTCCCAGTCCACCCACCTTGGCCTCCTTGCTGCCCCTTGGAGTATGTGCAGCATGCTGTCACCTCAGGATCTTGCACTGGCTTCCCCTCGGACTTGAATACTTCCACCCACCCCACATCCACTCAGTACCCTCCCTTCCTTCCTCCAAGTCAGGTTCAAATCATAATCATGTTGCCTTCCCGTGAGGCCTTCTCTGACCATCTGTGGAAATTGCAATCTTCAACTCAATCCCCCTTACTCTATTCTATGCCTTTTTTTCCCCATAGAACTTATCACCTTATGATTTGCTTTTTTCTGTGTTTGTCCCCTCCATTTGAACATAAGTTCTATAAGGGCAGGAGTCTTTGTTCTGTTCATCACCAGATCCTGATTAATAGAATCCCAAACAATACCTAGAATAAAGCAGACACTCAACCCTGTGGGGGACGGGACAGCAGCTGTGATTCTGATCCCAGGAGCTGCAGGGAGCCAGGGTCAAGTTTCAAAGAGTGGGAAAAACTAGGACTAGAGCCCCTGAGCTGTGTGAGGGGCCAGGCCAAGCTGGGGGTCCCAGGAGCTGAGCCTGAGCTGCGCATTCTGCTCTGCCCCGGACTACAGAAAAAGAGCCGGGAGGAGTCGAGTGGTGAGGGCAGTGGCGTGGAGATCCTGGCCAACCGGCCCTACACAGATGGGCCCGGCGGCAGTGGGCAGTACACACACAAGGTGTACCACGTGGGCTCTCACATCCCAGGCTGGTTCCGGGCACTGCTGCCCAAGGCGGCCCTACAGGTGGAGGAGGAATCCTGGAACGCTTATCCCTATACCCGAACCCGGTGAGTGGGTGGGTTGGGCCTGGAGCCACAGGGAAACAGCCCTGGTAGGTGCAATAGTGACCCTTGGCCCTGTCCTCTGCCCAGGTACACCTGCCCCTTCGTGGAGAAATTCTCCATTGAAATAGAGACCTATTACCTGCCCGATGGGGGACAGCAGCCGAACGTCTTTAACCTGAGTGGGGCTGAGAGGAGACAGCGCATCCTGGGTGAGGCCTGGAGCCAGTAGGGGGACCCTGGAGACCCCCTCGGGCCACCTGAATCCTCATGGGCAGCCTCTGACAAGTTTCAGGCTCTCTCTGGGCCTTGACTTCCGGTCTTCAAAAGGCTGCCCTCTGGTCCCAAGGCAGGGAAGGGGTGGCGAGGGCTGGAGGGGGCTGGCGGTGCTCAGTGGTGCTGGAACCCCCTCAGACACCATCGACATCGTGAGGGATGCAGTGGCCCCAGGCGAGTACAAAGCAGAAGAGGACCCCCGGCTGTACCGCTCAGTTAAGACAGGCCGAGGACCGCTGGCTGATGACTGGGCACGCACGGCATCCCAGTCAGGGCCCCTCATGTGTGCCTACAAGCTGTGCAAGGTGGAGTTCCGCTACTGGGGCATGCAAGCCAAGATTGAGCAGTTCATCCACGATGTTGGTGAGCCCCAGCTGCAGGAGGTCCCGTGTATCCAGCATGCACCAGACCCTGTGTGTGAGCCAGGATGCTCCCAGGCTACAGGAGCCACACAAGCATAAAACCATCATTGCCATTTGATGTGGCGAGCGCTGAGGCGCAGAGGGAAGCAACACAGCCTGGCTGGGGGCTAGGGGAGACTAGTCTTGAGGTACAGGTAAGAGTCAGGAGGGCAAGAAGCTGGTGACATGATCTTCAGGTCTAAGATTCTAAAATGTTCTGTGAGTCTCAGGAGGGTCACTAGCCCTAACTGGCAACATGCTAAGAAATGCAGGCTGTGACTCTGATGTCATTCTCTCAGGGTCCCTCCCACGCTCAACGCCCACAGTCCCATCCTCTGGCCCTAGTATCCAGGAGCCTGTGTTTCCAATTAAACCAATTCCACAGATCCTGCAGCTCAGCCCTGCCCCATCTCCCAGGTCTATAAGGGTGGGCCACCTGCAGGTAGAAGAATCCCTGGATAGGGGTGTCCAGGGGCCTGGGTTCCACTCTACAACGGACTCTCATGGAAACTCCAGTGAGCCACTTCCCAACTCTGCACCTTAATTTTCCCTTCTGTAAACGAGGAGGAGGTTGGGCCAGATATTAAAAGCTAATGATCACAGATCCTTTGCTAATCACTTATCATGCGAGATCTCCTTTGACACCCACAACACCCCTCAAGGGAAAGACTATTATTATTCCCATTTTACAGATGAGGAAATTTGCTTACAGAGTAATACAGGCTCCTTGTCTTGCATTTGGAAAAATACCAAAGAGCACAAATAAAATAAAAATCACCCACATATAACCATTATTAAGATTTTATATACTCTCTTCCAGAAGTTTAAAATTCAATCATTATTACTTTATTTCCTAGATATTGAGGCTTCTAACTATTCCTCTGCTTAAGATGAAAATATCCCAGAATGGGTATCATCTTTCACGACAACCTTCATTAAGTGCCAACACTTCCATTAACTATTAACACCTTCATTAACCAGCAACAATTTCATTAACTGTTAACGCCTTAATTGTTAACTCCTCTGAAGAAATCAGCAGGAAGCCAAATGAAAGAGAAGAACAAGCAGCTTCCTGGAGGGTGGGGTGGGGGTGGGGTCAGTGCTCAGAGTCTGGATGTCCAGAGGGATCTAGAAGCAGTGGGCAGGGAAGAAGGTGGGGCAGGAAGACAGGTGGCCTGGTTTCCACTCCCATCCCCTAGATAGCACTCGCCCTGCCCTACTTTGTGGCTCTGGGTGGGTGCTGTGCCCAGGGGACCCATTACCCAACCTCGAGGGCCTGGCATGTGGCTGTTGTGGCAAGGAAACTCGTGTTGGGGGGCATTGTTCTGATGCCTGGGCACCTACAGGTCTACGTCGGGTGATGCTGCGAGCCCACCGGCAGGCCTGGTGCTGGCAGGATGAGTGGACAGATCTGAGCATGGCCGACATCCGGGCATTGGAAGAGGAGACCGCTCGCATGCTTGCCCAGCGCATGGCCAAGTGCAACACTAACAATGAGGGGCCTGAGGCCCAGCCCCCAGGGAAGGCATGCACTGAGGCTGGGGCTGGGACCAGCCACGTTGGCACCTCTGGTGGGCCCGAAGCCCCCCTTGGCCCCGATGCCTCACCTGATACCAGCTTTGGCAAACAGTGGTCCTCATCCTCCCGTTCCTCCTACTCATCCCAGCATGGAGGTGAGGCTGAGGCACAGGGAAGGGAGGGAGTGACCCTCACGCGGGATTCCCAGGCTGAGGCTGATGTGGCCCTGCAGGGGGCGTGTCTCCCCAGACCTTGTCCGAGTGGCGCATGCAGAACATTGCCCGTGACTCTGAGAACAGCTCTGAAGAGGAGTTTTTTGATGCCCATGGTCAGCACTGTGGGCCCTGGTGGGCGTGGGGGTGTCCCTGAGAAGCTCCTCCCACCCAATGACCCAGCTCCTTGTCCCTTCAGAAGGCTTCTCTGACAGTGAAGAAATCTTCCCCAAGGAGATGACCAAGTGGAACTCCAATGACTTTATCGACGCCTTTGCCTCCCCAACGGAGGCTGAGGGAGTGCCAGGTAAAGATCCTGAATTAGATTGCCGGCACTCCATATGCAGTGGGGACTCGAAGAACAAGTCAGTCCTAAGTTTAATGGGGTCCTAAGATGAATGTCAATCCAGAGAGGGTGCTCATTAAACACACTGATGTATAATGAGTAGATAATGGGTGGATGAGGAGGGATGGCTGGAGTGTATTTGGGGTGCAGCCATAGCACCAAGAATGGAGGAATTTATCTGGGTCTAGGAAGCTTTTACATGGTAGTTGACATCTAAGCTGGATTTTGAAGGATTGGACCAGCTATGTCCAACAGAACTTTCTGTGATGATGGAAGTGTTCTAGCCACCAGGCACATGTGGTTCTCAAACACTTGAAATGTGACTACGTAACTGAATTTTGTATTCTAATTCATTTCCGTTTAAAGAGGCACAAGTGGATAGTGGCTACCGTATTGGACAGAGCAGGATTAGAAGGAATTTTCCAGGCAAACAGGCGTTGTGGGGAGCGGCGTCCCTGACAGCAGCAGGACCAGCAGAGAAAAGTAAAATGACCTGGGAGAGTGGAATGAGAGGAAACAGTCAGAGGAAAGTGAGGTTTGGGGTTGTTGCTCAGGCAGACAGCAGAGCAGGAGTATCCGAAGTGTCCGATGAAGGGACCCCACAGACTCCTCAGTCTCCTTCACTGCGTGTCCCCTGTCCTATAGACCCTGGAGCCGAGGCCACCAAAGATGTCAGGGATGGGGACCAAGCAACCAGGGACTCAGAAGTGAGTATGATCAGCCACCCCATGTCACAGTTGTGCCCGCCTGCCTGCCAGGACACTGCTCTGACACCCATGGCCCCCCACTGCGCCCCGCAGGGCCCAGACGGAGCCGGGGAGCTGGGAGCCGAGGCATGCGCAGTCCACGCCCTCTTCCTCATCCTGCACAGCGGCAACATCCTGGACTGCGGCCCTGGCGATGCCAACTCCAAGCAGGCGGACGTGCAAACACTGAGCCTGGCCTTCGAGGCCGTCACCCGCATCCACTTCCCTGAGGCCCTAGGCCACGTGGCACTGCGCCTGGTGCCCTGCCCGCCCATCTGTGCTGCCGCCTATGCCCTTGTCTCCAAGTACTGCTCAGGGGTGGAAGGGTGGGGGATACACAGGGTCCCCAAGGTGCAGACATCCACCTAGGGGCTTGAGGGACCAGGAAGGCCCCCATGGGGGGAGGAGGAGGAGGCTGGGAAGCCCGACACCTGGGCCAGTCAGCCACGTGGCTGGACCTCAGTTTCTAGTCAATGGCTCCATCACAGAGGCCCACAGCACTAAGACTTGCCAGCAGGCCAAGGGGACTTGGAGGGGCTGCAGGGGGGCTGCAGGCACCTACCCACCACACCTCTTCCTCCTCCAGCCTGAGCCCCTACAGCCATGACAGTGACAGCCTATCCCGCTCCCAGGACCACATTCCACTGGCTGCCCTGCCACTGTTGGCCACCTCATCCTCCCGATACCAGGGCGCTGTGGCCACTGTCATTGCCCGCACCAACCAGGCCTATGCCACCTTCCTGCGTTCATCTGAGGGCACCGGCTTCTGTGGGCAGGTCAGTAACTAGGATGTTCCCGGGGAGCTTGCTATGCAGCCCTTTATCCGCCTGCCTCCACTGCAGCCCATCCTGATGGCGCCACCCTCTCACCCAGGTGGTGCTGATAGGAGATGGCGTCGGTGGAATCCTGGGCTTTGACGCACTCTGTCACACTGCCAGCGCAGGCACAGGGAGTCGGGGCAGCAGCCGCCGAGGGAGCATGGTCAGTGTGGCTGGACCCTGTGTCCTCAGGAGGGCGGTGTCTTTCCATGTCTAGGGCTCTGCCCACTGGAACCTGACCTCTCTGTGGGCAGGTCCCCTGCTGCCTCGTTCTGTCCCCTCTGGGGCTCTGCCCACCCACTTTCTTTGAGTCCCTGCCCAACCTCCAAGCCTCTCTCCTCACTTCCAAATAAGTAGGAATCACTTTGTCTCCAGTCCTAAGGATGTTTCTGTCCCCTGTTCCTTCTAGAACAATGAGCTGCTCTCCCCTGAGGTTGGCCCAGTACGGGATCCCCTGGCAGACGGGGCGGAGGGTCTGGGCGGAGCCAACCCAGAACCCTCAGTCCTGCCCACCCAGCGCACCCCCAGCGACGTGGCCAGTCCTGAGGCCGAGGGCTCTCAGAACAGGTGATTTTCCTGCCCTATCACCCCTACCCTGGGCTCGTGCTGGGCTGTACAGGCAGGAGCACTGAGCATCCCTCGTCCACAGCCTGCAGGTGGCCCCGATAACTGCCTCCTCCTCCGGGGAGCCCAGGCGGGCAAGCACAGCCTCCTGTCCACCCACTGCCACCTCTGAGGCTTCTGATGGCCCCATTAGCGCTGCCCGCCTGGACTTCAAGGTCTCTGGCTTCTTCCTCTTCGGCTCCCCGCTGGGCCTGGTGCTGGCTCTGCGCAAAACCGTGATGCCTGCCTTGGAGGGTGAGCCCTCAGGATGGGGGTCGGGCCGCATGTCGTCCTTCATCTGCCCCTCCCCCAGTTCTGAATGTGTCTCACCTGAGATGCTGGCAGTATTGCCATCCCTCACTGTACAAATTAAATGGCCTGGCTAGAGAGGGGCAATCTGTGGCCCAAAAAAAGGGACTAGCCAAGGCTGAGTTTCCCAAAGTGCACCAGGAGGAACTCACACTCACAGATGCTCTGTGTGAGAAGGGGTCCAACGAGCATGGAACCACTTCATCCTGAACCACCTCAACAAATCGAAGGTTCTGATCTCTTCTTAGGCAAGAGCTCTGTCTCACTAAGCAGGAGCCTGGTGGCCTCCCAGGGAGTGCAGTTTGCGAAGTGCTGGCTCAGGGTTACACAGCATGTCAGGGTGCTGCTTCCCACACTCCTTACCTCCCAGAATGCCCAGATGAACCCCTTCCCCACTTTATCTTCTGGGTACCAGTGGCCCAAATGCGCCCAGCCTGTGAGCAGATCTACAACCTCTTCCATGCGGCCGACCCCTGCGCCTGCCGTCTTGAGCCCCTGCTGGCCCCCAAGTTCCAGGCCATCGCCCCACTGGCCATACCCCGCTATCAGAAGTTCCCTCTGGGAGACGGCTCATCCCTGCTGCTGGGTATGCCCCCACCCAAGATAAAGGGGAGAAAGAGGGCATCGACAGGGAGGGGCGAGGAGGGACCCTCACACCCAGAAAACCATGAGGTAGTTCCCACATCACTGTTAACCTCTCAGGTCATCATTCCCAGGACCAGGGAGTTCAACTCCAGCCCCTGGGGAGGTCTGCCTCGCTAAGACTCTCTGACATTCTCTGCCCAGGAGCGGAGGGCAGTGGTGATGACTGGGCTAGAGAGAGGAAGCCAAGTGACACTGGAGCGCCAGTGTTTGAAAGCAGCCACCAGTGTGGGTGGGGGTGGGGGCCTGCTGTGTCTGTTTTAAGGGTGCATTGTGTCCCCTTACGCACTTGTGTTCATGTGTCAGTGTGGGGCATGTACGTGTATGCATGCAAGTGGATACCCATTTGGCTCCATGAGACAAGGGGACCTGTGTTGGGGTGGTGGAGGCAGGCATTCTGGCAAGAATGCAGCAGGCTTTGGGGGTGAGCTAAGAGGGGAGAATGTCCCCACTCTTCACTTCTACGCAGATGTGGGGCAGTTCAACCTCAGCCAAGACCTGACCAGGGAGGGCTGGCAGAGAAGATGGTGGAGGTGTGGGGGCTGAGCTGTCCTGGAGCCCCTAGGTGGGAAGATAGGAGGGCACCCTGGCCCAACCTGCTGCTGAGGTTGCCCCTCCTCCCCCAGCTGACACCCTGCAGACCCACTCAGGCCTCTTTCTGGAGGAGCTGGAGATGTTGGTGCCCTCAACACCCACCTCTGCCAGCGGTGCCTTCTGGAAGGGCAGTGAGTTGGCCACCGAGCCGCAGACCCAGCCAGCTGCCCCCAGCACCACCAGTGAGGTGGTTAAAAGTAAGTCAGCCAGCCACCCAGCCTGGGGAGGGGACCTTAATTCCACCTCCGAAGCCCAGCTGAAACACCCCTGCCCCCAGCATCCGCTCTGCAACTCCCATACCCCAACACCCAGCAAAGCAGGCTTGGAGGAAAAGAGGGCAGAGCACCCAGGGGTCAGGCAGGTAGGCACGGGTGGGAGGCCGGCCACCCTGACTCACTGCCCGCCATGGCTGTGCAGTCCTGGAGCGATGGTGGGGGACCAAGCGGATTGACTACTCGCTGTACTGCCCCGAGGCGCTCACTGCCTTCCCCACCGTCACGCTGCCCCACCTCTTCCACGCCAGCTACTGGGAGTCAGCCGATGTAGTGGCCTTCATCCTGCGCCAGGTGGGTCCCGGGATACCGGGCAGGAGATGGATGGGGAGTCGAGGGAGTCGCGAAAAGGCAGCCCCACATGACCTTACCCGGTTCTGCTCAGGTGATCGAGAAGGAACGGCCACAGCTGGCCGAGTGCGAGGAGCCATCCATCTACAGCCCCGCCTTCCCCAGGGAGAAGTGGCAGCGCAAACGCACGCAAGTCAAGATCCGAGTAGGTGCACGTCTCTCCTGCCCTCAAAAGCGAGGCCTTGGCCCCTCTCCCCAGTATCCCCGCCCCTACGGCCTTCCCGGGTCCGCCACGCCCCCTGTGGTCCTGGCCCCACCTCCTCGTGCGTCCGCCCTGCCTCCGGAAACCCCACTAGTCTCTTCCCCAACCCCTGCCAAGTCAGGTCTGGGGGGCCGCTAACCCATCCTCTGCATCCTGTCCTTTTGTGGCTCCACCCCCTCGGAACCGAACCGCAGTACATACACACACACCCACACTCAGGACCGCAGGTCCAGGTCGGCAAAAGCGCTCACCCCTCGGGCCTCAGCCCCTCTCAACACGGCAGCCCGGCTTCCTCCAGCCTCCGCCCCTGCCTGGGCTATGGTCCCCCCTCGTCAGCTCCTCCGGCATCCCCAACATCTGGTTGCGGGCTCATGCTGTCTCCTCTCGCCAGAACGTCACTTCCAACCACCGGGCGAGCGACACAGTGGTATGCGAGGGCCGCCCCCAGGTACTGAATGGACGCTTCATGTACGGGCCCTTGGACGTGGTCACACTCACCGGAGAGAAGGTTAGGACCCAGCGGCTTACGCCCAGGGTAGACCTGTCCCAGCCCTGGTCCCGCCTCCAGCTTGTGGTCCTGCCAGGTTGAGCGCCCAGCCCCATCCACCCCCGTGACAGGCCGGCCTCTGCTTTCCTCCATTCAAAGTCAGGGGGTGCCCAGGGTCTCTGCCCCATGGACCCGCTCGCCCCCCTCTCCCCACCAGGTGGACGTCTACATCATGACGCAGCCGCTGTCGGGCAAGTGGGTCCACTTTGGTACCGAGGTCACTAACAGCTCGGGCCGCCTCACCTTCCCGGTGCCCCCCGAGCGTGCGCTGGGCATCGGCGTCTACCCTGTGCGCATGATGGTCAGGTGAGCGTGGGGCAGGTCGGGCTTCTGTGGGGTGGGACTCCGCGGGTCTTGCCCCAATGCCGCTCACGCCGCCTGCGGACCACAGGGGCGACCACACATACGCTGAGTGCTGCCTGACTGTGGTGGCTCGAGGCACCGAGGCCGTGGTCTTCAGCATCGATGGCTCCTTTACCGCCAGCGTCTCCATCATGGGCAGTGACCCCAAGGTGCGCGCCGGCGCAGTGGACGTGGTCAGGTAGGAGCGGCTGCCACCTGGCTCACCGTTAAACCTGCCCTACCTCTGGTGCCTGGAGCTCACCACAGCCCTACCCCACAGGCACTGGCAGGACGCGGGCTACCTGATCGTATATGTAACGGGCCGGCCGGATATGCAGAAGCACCGGGTGGTGGCCTGGCTGTCACAGCACAACTTCCCCCACGGCGTGGTCTCCTTCTGCGACGGCCTCACCCACGACCCGCTGCGCCAGAAGGCTATGTTTCTGCAGAGCCTGGTGCAGGAGGTGCGGCTGAGAAGGGTCCCACCTCCATCCTCGCCCCTGCCCTGGGCTATAGGACGGCCCATCTGGTCCCACCCCCATCGTTCTCCGAACTCCACGGGAGAGGGCTCTTATGGCCCTGCACTCTGTGCTCCTAGAGGCCCCTAGTCCTTGGAGCCAACTAGAGATCCGTCTGGTCCCTCCCCCCTGGGGGCGTGGTGATGTAGGACTCCATGGCCCCGCCTCTGTCAAACTAGCAGGGCTCCCGAAACATCTGACCCTGGACTCCTACCAGACCTCGCCCCCAGCCCCCCAGCCCCGCCCCTGGGGCGGCTGACTGGTGTCTCCCCGCCACAGGTGGAACTGAACATTGTGGCGGGCTATGGGTCCCCCAAAGACGTGGCCGTATATGCGGCACTGGGCCTGCCCGCGAGCCAGACCTACATCGTGGGCCGTGCTGTGCGGAAGCTGCAAGCGCAGTGCCAGGTGAGGGCCAAGTGAAGGCAGGGACCAGGAGCCTGGGACTGAGGCCATAAGGATTACCTGTGTTAAGCACCTGAGGGAGGTATCTATGAGGCTGACTGGCCTCAGGAGACCTGGGCTCCTCCTAGGGCAGGGGTCATGAGCAGCTTGAAGCTGCCAGGCAGACCAAGATTGATAACTCAGGCTGGAGTGTGCTCCAACATGGCCCTGGGCACGGACCTTGACCTTTCTAAACCCCAATTTCCTGTCTGTAAAATCAAAATGATAAAATGGCACCAACCTCTACAGTTACCATGAAGATCATGTGCTTTACGGCACATCAGTGTACAGAGGGCTTCGCACCAAAGTGTTTGCTAAATGTTAGCTGGTGTTATCCGCCCCCCAAGAATCTCATTTTACAGATGAGGAAACTGAGACCCAGAGAGGAGCAGAACTAGGAGGAAAGCCTGACTCAGCCTGAGGTTCCTATCTGCTGAGAGGACTCAGAGTCAGGCTGTGCCAGGCCTAATGCAGCCAGCATTCCCCAGGAGCCTAGAGAGGACGGGGAGGGCAGTGTGGGCCTGAGACCAACATCCCCTCATCCCTACCCACCTCTGCCCACAGTTCCTGTCAGATGGCTACGTGGCCCACCTGGGCCAACTGGAGGCTGGCTCCCACCCTCACGCGCCCACGGGACCCTCGAGGGCCACCCTAGCCAAGAGCAGCTACGGCACGGCTGCCCCTGTGGACTTCCTCCGTAAACAGAGCCAGCTGCTTCGCTCAAGGGGTCCCAGCCAGGCAGAGCGCGAGGGCCCAGGGACACCGCCTACCACCCTGGCCCGGGGCAAGGCCAGAAGCATCAGCCTCAAGTTGGACTGTGAAGAGTGAGACCCAAACTGTGGCTGGACCTGGGTTATTTATTCACACATTCGAGGGGCCCACGTGGCTGTGTGTGGGAGGCTGGGGGCCCAGACCTCTGGCCCCAGCCCGGGCTCCCCGGCCGCACACCCTGCATCTTTGCCTGCCCCTCAGTGTCACTTCCCTTTCACTCGGGGAGATCCAGCCCAGGGCGGAGGGAGGACGGAGTGGAAAGGACCTAAAGGCTTTTCCAGTGTGTAAATCCAAGAAAATAAACACCACCTGCATCCTACCTGATTGCCCACCTGCCTGGCCTTGCAGAGCAGCCAAGCCTAGTTTTCAGCTCAGTGGGGACCCTGAGGGGCAGAGGGGGGCCAGGTTGTGCCCAGAGTCATACAGCAGGGCAGAGGCAGGGCCAGGATGATGGCCTGGGCCCCCAAGTTTTCGTGGAGGGTTCTGTCCTCCCCCTACCTAAGGCCTTTTCCTGGAGTCAACCCACCCAGCCCTCCCCACCTGGGCCAGCCTTTCAGTTTACAGGGGCCACCCTCAGCCCAGACTTGGCTTCTCACTAAAACCTCTGCCTCCAGAAGCTGAGACCATGGGACCACTGGATCAGAGGTTGGAGGTGGGAAGGAGGAAGACCACCTCACTCAGGCACAAGCTTTGTCTCCCCCTTAAGACTGAAGGCTCCTGGGCACCCCAGCCCTGACTAGCAAGAAAACTTCCTTTTGGCAGAGAACATCTTCATTTCTCTGTCAGGGACACTGCAGCCCAGAGAGGGCCCCGCTGGGGAATGGGGTGCTGACATTAGAACCCTGATCCTTTGACCCTCCAAGACCATCCATGTACCAGGAAATGAGAGGTGATGACCCCGGCTCTCCCAATGGATTAGCTCAGTAGGCCCAGAGAGATAAATAAGGCCTTTATATACAGAGAAGCATGATACAGTGGGGGTGGGTGGGCTGGCAGTGGCAGCAGTGGGCTGGGCAGGGTGGGAAGAGCCCCATCACTGGGAGAAGATGCCCCGGAAGCGGGCCTTGTCCTCCTCGTCCTTCTGCCGGATCCGTGCCTCCAGGGCCCGCAGCTCCCGGCCAACAACAGGCGCCAGGGCGGGGTCCAACTCCAGTACCTTGGCAAAGTCAGCTTGGGCCTCCTGGGCATTCCACACAGCCGCGTGCGCCTTGCCCCGCTTGAAGTAGGCCTTGACGTTGTCTGTACGGGGTACCAGCGGGCTTCAGGTACACAAGGGACCCAGCCAACTGCCCAGTCTGCCTTCTGGTACCGTGGGCCCATCATGGGACAGAGCCCTCCCGACCCTCATTCATACCTCATTGGCACAACAGGGTCACGGCCATGCCTGGGAGCTCAGAATGGGGGTGATGTCAAAGGCTCAGTCTTGCACCCCAGCGCCCAGCGGTGATAGGGAGAAGGAGGCTCCTCGCTGGCCCCACCCACTCCCCCCTCACCTGCCCCGGCCGCCCCGCCCAGCGCTCACCTTCGTACTTGTTGAGGATGGAGGAGCAGTGGTCCAGCACCTCGTAATACTCTTGGGCCACCAGCTTGCACTGACAGTAGTTGAGCAGCAGCGGGGTGATCTGCTGATCTATCTGGATCCAGTCAGGGGAGCCGGGCTGTTCCTGGAGGCATTGGGGCAGGGAGAGGGGAAACGCTGCTGAGACCGGAGCTGCTGGCTCCACCTCACCCCCTCCACCCTCCGGGCAGCACCTTCATCTGCAGGTTCTTGAGGCAGGCAATGGCATCGTAGTACTTGGCAGCAGCCTCCTTCACGTGGCCCTCGCGGTACAACCGGTTGCCCTCCTGGTGGATGACCGGCACTGCCCTTGCCTTCTCCTCATCTGTCATTGCCCACGGATCCTGCTGGTATGTGCCAGGGTTCTCTACCTGCCAGGGCATGGGCCAAGTCAAGGGGAACCCCAGGGGCACCGCAGCTGCCACAGCTGCAGCCCTGACCAGCCTCCAGACAATGGACACCAGAAGCAGAATCACTTGATCCTTCACTGACCATTCAACAAACATTTATGTAGCATCTCCTATGTGCCCAGCACCGTGCCAGGTTCTAGAAACAGAATAGTGAACAAGACAGTGAAGATCGCAGCCTCAAGAGGGAGCCCCATGGGGACAGCCAGGGGTCCCACACAGGTGTTCTTGTACCTGCCCTTCCCTAGCTCCCCAACAGTCCATCCATGGAGCTCACTAGCCCTGGGCAGGCAGGCAGGGCTGGTGCCAGCTCTGAGGCTGGGCAGTGGCAGTTTGGAGACGTGCCTGAGCTGTGGCGGCCCCTCACCTTAAGCATCTCGATATCGAAGACGAGAGGCTGGGGGTTCTGCTGCAGGGCGTCCAGGTCGGCGTGGCCCAGGGAACTGTGCTCATGCATCTGGGCAATGCCACAGCAGTGCCGCTGGCCCTCCAGGGGGTCCTTGCCGGCTGCGATGTTGCGTAGACTCTTGGCCACCAGTGGATACAGGACCACATGCTGCAGAGGAGTGAGTGGGCACTA
Organism: Hipposideros armiger; assembly: GCF_001890085.2. Classification (NCBI taxonomy): domain Eukaryota; kingdom Metazoa; phylum Chordata; class Mammalia; order Chiroptera; family Hipposideridae; genus Hipposideros; species Hipposideros armiger. The sequence continues at coordinate 218,367 of NW_017731443.1, forward strand.
GAGGCTCTGTCAGTGTGGCCCAAAAGGCCCAGCCCCCTACCCCATCGCCAACTGAGAAAGGACACTGAGGACCAGAGACGGCACGCAACTGGCTCAGAGCCCACGCCACTGAAATGCAGGAGCGCTTTGCCCTCAGGACTCCGGCCTCCCAGCCCTCTCTCCCAGTGAAGACCCCAGCTCCTGTCACACAGTCTGGCCACCAAACCAAACCAAGCACTCACCCCCACCCCCTAATCTCCCACAAACACACACTCCCCCTGTCAACCTGTCTCCATCTGCACAGGCCCAGTGGAATTCTTTCCTCCTCCTCCTCCTCCTCCTCCTCCTCCCAGGGGCAGAGCACACAGGCTGGACTCACCATTACTGGGGTCCCTCCACATTCTGTTCCCAGAACCTCTGCCTTCTCTTCTGCCCCACCCCCACCCCATTTAGGGCCTACCTCAGAGCTCAGGGCAGCAACTTCACAGCCCTTGGGGGAGACCCTTAGACATACGGGACCCAGCATTTGACTTTGCACTAGGAACAGCTGCTGGGATAGTGGGAACCAAAATACCCCTACCCCAGCATATGCAGCTCCTCTCAGTGCCCCTGCGGTCTGCATCCAGCCAGCAGACACTCCTGATTCTTGGCTCTGGGCTGGCCCACATGGAGCATTCTGAAGTCGACCCCTGTCCTGCAGTAGCTGAGACCCAGGCAAAGAACCAGATCCTGGCCATGCAGGGCAAAAGGGGTTGGAGGACCCAGAGGAGGGATTCAAGCCAACCACCAGCAGTCAGGGAGGGCTTCCTGGGGGTGGTGATACAGGAATTCATTGTGAAATATGAAGGAGGATCTTGGCCAAGAAGAGGATAGAAAGAAAAGGGAGGTGAGTGGGAGGGAAAAGACTAGCAGGGGCCAGACCCTGCAGGGCCATGTGAGCAGCCACAACTTACGCGCTAGCCTAGGGGTCGGCAAACTTTTGAGACGGAAAATACCCAAAGAGCCGCATGTGGCTCGCGAGCCACAGTTTGCCAACCCCTGCTCTAGTCTGATGGTGACCAGGAGGCAGAGGTTTGAAGCAAGGAGTTATACAGGTCATTTGTATTTGAGAGCCAGTCCCCTGGCTGTAATCTGGCTAATGGAGAAGAGAAGGTGAAGTCGAGGCCCGGATGCCCATATCCTGGGGGTGTGGTGCCCCGGAGAAAGTGCCCTGGTGGCTAACCAGGGATGGGGAACAGGGATGGCTGGACAGACACCGCAGGCAGATGCAGGACACCAGTTACCTTTTGTGAGGGGGCTGGGGGGAGGGACACCAGTTACCTTGACATCGCAGCGGAACTGGGCGATCTCCCCCTCACGCATGGTGCACACGATGGTCTCCCACACGGGCAGCTTGAACTTCTTGCCAATGATGAGCTCCATGGGCTTGCCGCGCACGCGGCTGTCATCCAGCACGGCGCCCTCCTGGTCACTGTGCAGAGTCCGGTAGTGGAATGTGGCCTGCAGGCCACATGCGGGATCAGCAAGGGCACAAACCCTCACCCAGCCCCCAAGGACAAGGCCAGCTCCCAGCCTGCAGATGGCACAAGGGACAGGGCTCGCCCAGGGGTCACCACGTGACTTTTACCCCACCAGCCAGGTGAGGAAACTAAGTCACAGAGAGGGAAGTAAGGGGCCCAAACACATGGCTCATGCGTGGACAGGCTGTGAGAGAGCCCAGCAGCCTGGCTCCAATCATTTTTCCAACAAATATTTATGGGGCACCTACTAAGCACCTGAGCTCTGCGTCAGCCACAGCAGTGAACAAGACAGACAAAAGTCCCTGCCCACATGGAGCTCACATGGACCATCTCGAGCAGGGGTCGGCAAACTTTTGAGACAGAACGTACCCAAAGAGCCGCACGTGGCTCGTGAGCCACAGCTTGCCGACCCCGATCTAGAGGAAAGAGATGGGCCTCAAGCAAAACAATATGCTATGTAAGGTGGAGCTAAGTGCTATATGGACCAGAAAACAAAGAACAGCAGCAGATAACGCAGGAGTATATATGGGGCAGGGGTTACTGGGGTGCAACCTATAAGCAGAGAGCTGAAGGGAGGAGGGGCGAAGCAAGCCAGGCAGGTGCTGGGGTAGAAAGGCGGTGTGAACTTTCCAGACCAAAAGAATAGCAGCGCAAAAAGCCTTGCAGAGGGACAGTGCGAGGTGCGTTCAAGAAGCAGCAGGGCCACTGCGGCGGAAGCACAGCAACTGAGGGGGAAGGGTACACCACGGGGTCACTGGGTCAGCAGGGATGGACCCCACAGGGCCTGCAAGCTGAGCGTGGTGAGGACGTTGTTTTTTACTCAGATGGAAGCCCCTCGGTGGCTCCAAGCAGAGGAGGGACCTGATCTGATGTGGGTTCTGCTGCTGCTGGGATGAGAACAGGTTGTAGAGGGGTGACGGCAGAAGCAGGAATGCGAGCTAGGAGATTACTGCAATGACCCGGGGGGCGCGGGGAAGACAACGGCAGCCTGGACCAGAGTGGTAATGGCAGAAGTGGTGAGAAGTGGTCAGATCCTGGGTGTATTTTGAGGACTTGCCGTAGGACGTGAGAAAATTGAAGGAGCCATGGAGACTGGGAGGTTTGGGACCAGAGCAACCAGAAAGCTGAAGGCGCCTTTTACCAAGATGGAGAAAGCGTGGGTGGAGCACGTCAAGTCTGAGTTGCCAACCGGACAACCAGGTGGACATCCATGGTGAGTAGAAAGCTCGATATCAAGTTTAAAGGACAGGTAAGGCTAGAGATATACATTTGGGGGTAGTCCAGGCAAGGAGAGTTTGTTTTAAGAGGTGAGATTGAATGAGGTCATCTGTGCGTACGTGCAGAGAGAAGAGGGGAAGAGGTCTGAAGGCTGAACGCACTCAACAGGATATGGTTAGAGGAGCCCACACTCTCCACCACCACTCCATGCTGCCTCTCTGAGCTCGGTTTCCACAAGAGTAAAATGGAGTCAACAATGCTACTAGCTCACATTGTGGAAAGGAAATAAACTTGTAAAGCATTTAGCATGGTGCTCATATACTGAGCACTCACTCAGTGCTGGTGATTGGTTATTTAATATCACATGTCCCTGTTCTTTCAGTGTCATTGTTCACAGATCTTCACTACCTTTACAATGTTCTCTGCTTCTGGTGTCTGTTTAATCCAGGATCTCCCTTGCCAGGACCTTCTTCAAGGTCACTAACCCCCAGTCCATGGGGACATGCAGCCACACCCACACCCCTTCTCTCGTCTGGGAAAGCAGCTCTCTTCATACACATGATCACTAGAGCTATGCAGCTCCTCTCTGCTCTCAGAGGACTCACACTGGGCCAGGCTAAGATCTTTACCTGTCTGACCTTCGCATAGCACTGGTCAGGGAGCATGTGCTGATTCAGTCCCCAGTCTCGGCCAGGATCTTTAGTCATTCCTTTAATATGCTTGTCCTGCATGACTGCTCTCTGGACGCCAGGTAGAGCAGTCAGAAACCTGCCAAAGGGTTCTGATCTGGCAGACCTAACCTCTGGGCCTGTTCTGTAGGTTTGCACATCCCAGGGCCTCAGTTTTCCCACCTAAACAATGGAAGCTGGTCTGAGTATTTTAAGAAAACTCTTCCATCTATAGAAGATCTTGAACCTTGCAACCCAGAGGCACCAGGGCTCCTCCCCAGTGCCAGGGCCACTCCTAGATCTTGGGTCTCCAGCTCAGGGTCTTCTCCAGCGCGGGAGGTTCTGTGCCAAGCACTGAGGTCAAACCCCAGCAAACCTGTTTATGATGACTGACGGCCTCCCCAACCAATGCAGCCACAGGGCCTAGCCCGGAGGCGGGGCAGACGCGTCCAAATTCACCCCTACATAAATCCAGACCAATTAGCATCGAGCTCCGCATGTAAGTGGTAGGGTCACCGGCCACTGCTATCTGGGCATGCGCAACCTCTCGCCTAAGGCCTCCTCCCGCCTCACATGCGTACCGCGCCGCAGAGGGATTGAGGGGACGGGGTAAGATACCAACCTTGGTTCCATCCTTAAAGTCAGGGAGCTCTCCTCGGCCCTCCTGTATCACACGCTTTTGGATCCCGTCCTCCCGGAGTCTTGTGATTACATCCGCCATCCTCCTTACCCGCTGCTCTCTTTCGGCAACTTCCGGACTCGCTCGGCAACTTCCGGACCTGCTTCGGTACCTTCTAGCGCTTCGGCAACTTCCGAGGTGGCGCCATTTTGGCTGGGGGCAGACGTCAAAAAGGGACGGAACGTGGAATCCGACAGTGATTGGTTCCCTGCGCTGAGAGCGCGGGTCTGATCGGGGCGGGGCCTGAGACTGTCGCGGGGAGGGACCGGGGCCTATCAGAGAGGCGGGGCCAGAATTTACAGGCAAGGTGGGGCGGGGGCGTCCCTAGCAATCAGTTCCTTGAATTGATTAGGACTGCCGCCCTCCCACTTGGCCTTGTGCCACACCATTTAAAGTTGTAGAAATAGTACAACAGCATTACAGAGATAGGCGAGGAGAATGGGGGAGGTGGAGCCCTTCCGTTACTTCACCCCCAAAACTCTTTCTGTGTATTCCCTTCTGGCCCTTTCTTTTCTTTTTGCATATCTAGCACAATAGTCTTGATTTTTGCTTCCTGGATTCTTCTTTGAAAAATCAAAAACAAAACCAGGAGTAAGGGGAAAGAAGGTTTCGGTATTCCTGTGGGAACCGTTAGTTCGCCAAGAGACTGAGGGAGCCCCTTGTGGAGTCGGTGGTGGGTGTGTCATAATTGAATCCACAGTGTCTTGCCCAAAGTAGGTGCCCAATAAATATAAAGGAATACATAAATGATAGAAGTGATGTATTTTGGGGCCAAAAACAACGCTTCTCTCCGCCTCCGGAAAGTAGCTGTGGAGGATAACAGTAAGAGTCTTCTCCCACTTTCAAGGTTTAGGTCACGAGTAAGGGGAATGCCTTCTGGCCTGTGCACTGTCTTCATCCCATCCTCATAACTGCGGAGGATTATTGTCAGTCCCCTGCGACCCAGGTGCTAAGTGCTTCAGATATTTATTTACACTGGTTCATTTCCCACAAGAAGTCCCCTGAGTGGGGACCTCTGAGGTGAAAGGGAAACATGCTTTGTTTGTTTTTTTGCTTTTGTTTTTTTTACCAACACGGGATGTTTTACACGCAAGTTCTGCCAAATTCTGAAGCAACAGTAGTCTGTATTTTATAAAATTGTTACAGAAAATAGAAAAAGAGAGAAAGCCAACCAACATATTTTATGAGGCTACTTTAATCTTGATTCCTGAACCAGATAAGTGTACCATAAGGCAAAAAAAGTATACACCAGGGCCAGCAGAGTGGCGCGTTGGTTAAGAATTGGCTTGGGACACCAGCTCTGAGCAGTAGGGCCCCCCCTTCAGATCCCACATGAAGGCCAGTGACGCTGCGCCCTCTACAGCTAAGATGGTGAACAACAGCTGGACCTGGAGCTGGGCTGCTGTGAGTCGTGGGTGACCTGCAGAGGATGCAGTGGGTCTGGCGGACAGCTGGCATGACTTGACTGAAGAACAAAAAGGACAACAACTTGTCTGTTCCCCTTCCCCGATTCCCCAACGCTGTTCCCCTTCCCCAATTTCCCAATAAAATCTTTAAAAAAAAAAGAAAAAGTATACAGCATTTTACTGATAAATATAGATATGAAAAATTGTAAATTAAATAGTAAGCTAATTGAATCCGCTAGTGTATATAAAAATACATCAATATACTAAATGAATGTTATTCACAAAAAAGAATGACTTCATTTACATGAGATGCCTAGAGTGGTCCAACTTATAGAGTCAAAGTTGAATGGTGGTTGGTTGGGGGAAGGGGGAAATGAAGATGTTTAACGAGTACAGTGTAAAGTTTCAGTTTTACAAGATGAAAAAGTCCTGAAGATTGTACAACAATGTAAATATACTTAACACGACTGAACCGTGAACGTAAAAATGTTTAAGATAATAAATATTGTTATTTTACCACAATTAAATTTTTTTTTAAAGATTTTATTGGGGAATTGGGGGAGGGGAACAACGTTGGGGGAAGGGGAAAAGTTGCTGTCCTTTTGTTCTTCAGTCTAGTTGGGGATGTTGCTTCACTGGCCATGTTGGTATTATCATTACACTCTTCCCGGCTGAGGCAGATCAGTTGCTGGCCTCTGGAGGCTGCTCACGGCTGCTCTTGGCAGCTCACACTGGCTGCCAGCTGCTCACACTGGCTGCTGGCTGCTCACACTGGCTGCTGGCTGCTCACACTGGCTGCGGGCTGCTCACACTGGCTGCCGCCCACACACGGTCGCTATGGCAGCCCACTGCAGCAGGGGCTGAAGCCTATGCCATTGCTGGAGACTCACGGCAGCCCAGCTCCAAGTTGAGCTGTTGGTCACCATCTTAGCTGTAGAGGGCAGTGTCACTGGCCCTCATGTGGGATCTGAACCGGGGCTCTGCTGCTCAGAGCTGGTGTCCCAAGCCAGCTCTTAACCAACATGCCACTCGGCCAGCCCCAAAATATTTTTTAAAAAGTATCAAGATCATGTAGGGCTCATTCCAAGAATGTAAAAATGGTTTAATATTAGAAACATGACTAGTGTAATTCATTATTACATCAATGAACTAAAGGAAAAAACTCATATGGTTATCTCAAAATATACAGAAAAAGCATTTGATGAAGTTCTATGACAATTTATGATAAAAACTAACAGGAAAAATGAAGGAACTCTCAGGTTGTTAAAAGCCATATTCAATTAAGGATAATGGAATAAGTATTCACATGCCGTTCAAGATCAGGAACAAGGCAAGGAATGCTCTCTGTTAATGATGCTGTTTAGCATAGTATTAGAAGTCCTGACCAAAGCAATAAACGAAGAAAAATAAATAAGAATGATTATATCTGCAAAGAAAATCCAATAATCTACAAACTATTTTAACAAATTTAGAGAGTTCAGCAATGTTACAAAGATATAAAATAAGCTACCCCAAAAAATTAATAACACTTCATACTATCAATAACTCACTCAAAAATATAATAGAAAATAAGGTTTCATTCACAACAGAAATAAAATTCAGAAAGTAGTTACAAAATAAAAACCACAGCTCAGAACGTTTTGGAGAAAAAAAATGTTTTTAAGACTATAAAAGAAGACATGAATAACTAAAGTGTTAATGAATTAACATACATTGTTAATGAATAGAACAGTTCAACATTTAAGGCTGTGGTTTCTTCTGAAATTAATCTAGAAATTCAATAAAATATCAGTGAAAATTGGGAGGATTTTTGAAGAACTTTGAAAATATTTTTGTAATATTTCTACAGAAGAATAAAGGTCCATGAAAAGCTAGATCAAGTTTGAAAAAGATGACCAAAGTGTGTGTGTGTTGGGGGTTTGGGGGGACTTGCCCTGCCGTATTAAACCACACTGCAAACCATAGTAATAAAAAGCATACAATATTGGTCAAGAATTAGTCAAGGGGACTGAAGGAACCAAAAAGAGAGATTGAAATACCATATTTCCCCATGTATAAGATGCACCCTTTTTCGAAAAATTTGGGATCTAAAAACTGGGTGCATCTTATACAGTGGTTGTAGATTTTTTACTTGCATTTCCCGCTTTTTTTGCGCTTGTTTTTGCACTCATTGTTGTAGATTTTTTTACGACGCACCCAGTTTTTAGAGCCCAAATTTTTTGAAAAAGCCTGCATCTTATACATGGGGAAATACAGTAGATATACTCATATGTGTTAACAACTATATACTGTACTTGATGTATGACAAAAGTGGCACCACATTTCAGAGGGAGAAAGAACTGATTGTTTGATAGGTGGCGCTAGGAAAACTGTCTCGCTCTACATTGAAATAAATCTGGATCCTCCTTGTACCACATTCAATGGTAGAATCCATAGGGTTAGGGACCATAGTGTGAATTGTACTAATACCTTACATTGATCGAGTGCATCTATGTACCAGGCATTGTGCTCTTCTCCTATGTATGAACTCATTTATTCCTAAATTAATGCTATGAGAGAAACACTATTGTTACCTCCATATGACAAATGAGGGAACTGAGGCACAGAGAGGTTATGTAACTTGCTCAGGGTAAGGTCGGGACAAGGGTGAAGTGGGTCATGCAAGTTCAAATCCTGTATTTAAAATTTTGATATTTTGCTCATCATGGATATTTGCCTTAAATCTCATTTTTAAAATAATGCATTAAAATATTGATTTTGCTTACTGAGGTTTTTTTTTTGCTCTCACCCTAGTCCTGGCCCGCCAATATCCCAACGCAAGTAAGGAGAAGATTGGAATTCCAGTGCAGGCAGTTTGGCTCCAGAGTCAGTGAACTATCTTGTTGCAACACTTTTTCTAGATAGTAAGTAAAACTATCAGGCCAGTATAATAAGATGTTAGAGAAAATCTTTGTCATCGCCGGGTGAGGAAATACTTCAAACAAAACTCAAAGAGCACAAACCTGATGGATTTGACTATATAAAAATGAGGATTGTTCTTTTAACTCAGGGCACCTTAGACAAAGTAAGGGGACAAAGACAGATTGGGAGGAGACGTGTGCAACATCAAAACCCAGCAAGGGATTAATACTTAGATATGTACAGACATGCAAATCATCAGAAAAAAGACTAGACACCCAACAGAAAAAAAAAGACAAAGGATATGAACAGACAATTCACAGAAGGGAGAACCACCATGATTGACAAATGCATGAAGAGCGGTTCAAATTCTCCAGTCGTCAGAGACTCCAGTTGAAAATAAGGCACCACTTTAGATTCATTGGATTGGCGAGCCATTTGAAAGCTGGAATACCAGGTGCTAAAAGAAAACCACAACCCTCACTGGGAGTGTGTAAATTCATACAGCCACTCAGGAAAGCCCCCGTGGTACTTTGTAAAGTCAAGGGTGCATGATCTTATGGCCTGAAAGTCCTACTTCAAGAAGAGTTCTCCGACAGTCCATAAGGGGACAGTGTGAAGATGTCTGCAGCAATGATGTATGTGACATGATGCGGGCCTGAGTCTAAGCTGAGTGTGCATCACTGGGGGGAGCAGGTGGAGGGGGGAATAAAAAAACTGCTGATGCTGAACATGGTATACCACATGCAGCCAATAGAAGCAACACATGAGATGCACGTAGAGAACATTAGCGTTGAGTGTAAACATGTACAAATATAAACAACAGAATGAGCTTTATACATGGCACCATGTCCACAAAGGAGCCAATGCCTTGTGTGTAGTAGAGGGCCAGGCAGGATTCAGGGAAGCAGACGGAACACACTGATACGGGGCTCCATGGAAGGGTGGGGAGAGGACGGAAATTGTTCATAGTGGTGATGTGTTACAAACTGAGTGGCAGGTTGACTCAACTCTGGACATGAGTTCATAAAATGAAGTGGGGTGGGTGGAGAAAAATGAGCATTCCCGGAGCTGGGTGGACCTGAGTTCAAATCCTAGTTCTTCCACTTGCAAGCATTTGGGATTTTGACAAAACATTCATTTTTTCCACAGATATTTATTGAGCATGGACTTAGTGACAAACGCTGTTGTGGGCACTGTGTAGACACAGTGGTGAATAAAACTGTAAAGATAATTTTATGTAAGTGCTGTGTGATGTGAAACTGACGTTAGATTGCATAGTCACAAATCGCTTCTTTGAGAGGTGGTAAGTGCTTTCCAGGCAAAGGTAACAGCATATGCAAAGCCCCTGAGGTAGGAATAAGCATGTCCTGTGTGGCTGAGCGGGGTGAAGAGGGAGAAGCAGAGGGGGACTTGAGATTGGGAGGCAGGCAGAGACCAGAGCTTCCAGAGCTTTGTGGACCTTAGTACTAACCACAATGAAAAACCAAGGGACAGTTTTATACAGAGGAGAGATTTAGCAGCACGCTTAAAAAAAAAAAGTTTTATTTAAGAATAACACATAGGTAAAAGGATCAGATATGTTTTAAAAGCTCACTTGGCTACTGGGTGGAGAGTGGATTGGAGGAGAGTGGAAGCAACAAACTTTCTGAGTTTGCACGTTTGCAAGGTGGTGAGAATGCCCTTCCGGTGCAGGGCCGTGGTGAGTAACGGTAGGGAAACAGTTCCCAGGAATTTCCTTGGCACTGGAGCAGCGGCCTGGAATGCAGAAGGCCGAGTCTCCGACCTGGTTGGATGGCGCGCGGCAGGCAGTCCCTCCAAGCCCTTGGTACAGACCTGGGGACCTGGGGACTGCACCCGAGCGCGGCACCTTTAGTTGAGCGCTGAGGCGGCCGTTAGGCGGCGCCAGGGGCTCAGCGGTCCGAACGAGAGGAGGCCCCGCCCACCATTCAGCTCGGCGCTCGGCAGCAGTGGCCTGCTGAGGGCAGGGCGGGGGCGTGGCCTCGGCAGGGGCGCCGGATGTCGAGCTCCCAAGGCGACGGCACGGGGCGGGGCCTGCGCGCGGGGGCGGGGCCGCAGCGACTCCCGGCAGGCTGGCACGGATGGCGACGGCGTACGGTCCCTGACTTGGCTGGGGCTATGAGCGCCGCCCGGCCCCAGTTCAGCATCGATGACGCCTTCGAGCTGTCCCTGGAGGACGCGGGCCCTGTGCCCGAGTCCAGCGGGGTCTCCCGCTTCGGACCGCTGCACTTCGAGCGCCGGGCCCGGTTCGAGGTGGCCGATGAGGACAAGCAGTCCCGGCTGCGCTACCAGGTGACCGGCCCGGCCCTCCTCACCCTCCGGGCGGGACCCCAGGCTGCACACTGGCGAACCCCAAGTCAGGGGAGAATCTGTCTAGATGCCCTAGCCGAAACAGGAGACCACCCCCGAATGTGGCCACTGATCGATAGCCCTGCCCAGACCTGTCAGCTCTGATTTCGGTCCCCAGCTACCACTTGAGAGCCCAGACCCCGGACCTGGGAGCTTATCTCCAACCCCCAGCTGGAGATCCCATCTAGAGTCCTCCCCCATCTTGGGTACTGATCCCCTCTTTCCTCTGCTGTGCTGGACCAGACCTTCCCCATACTCAGAAGCAGCCCCCTGAGCTCCAGACCAGAGGCTCTAACAGGAACCTGCACCCCCCTCTTCTGGAAGTTCCCACTCCATCCTTCCCCCCAGAACCAGGAGCCCCCATTCACATGATGAGTCCTTGCCCACTCCTAGACTCCCACTAAACTGGAAATCACTATTTTCCCAGAGGACCTCCACCAACTCTAGGATCCTCTTCTTGAAGATGTGGGGGATTCCTGTGCCCCAAACCAGGAAACCATAGGCCTGCCCTTCCTTGGCATCCCAAATCCAGAGCCTCCATATTGGGCCCCTGAAACACCATCCTGAGAGCTCCACCCTGACTCCCAAACCTGGAAGATCTCCTGGCTCTGAGACCCATGCTGGGAGCCTTCAACCAGCCCCCCCAGCTCCCACCTACTCCCTGGGTTTCGGTTTCTATGAATCATCAAACCTGTTCTGCGGGCGGGTGGAGGGCCAGGTGAGCAGCTGTCAAGCGGCCAGGCAAACAGCTGTGTGGGCTTGCTTTCCTCCTCTCCCTGAGAGGGTAGTGAGGAAGAGCTTGAACGCAGTAACCCCTGAGACCTATGTTCTGGAATAGAACCTGGAGAACGATGAGGATGGAGCCCAGGCCTCTCCAGAGCCAGATGGAGGAGTCAGCATCAGGTCAGGGCCAGGTGGGGAACCACCCTATACCCCTATCCCCATTCCTCCGGCTGCTATCCTCAGGTCCCTGTCCAGTCCCCCACCTCACCTCACCTCAGCTCTCTCATCCTGTCTACAAGGATTCCTAGCCTGACCCCCACTCTTCTGGGTTCCCGTCTTGCAGGGTCTCCCTACCCTAGTGCCAGCCTCACCCACCCACCCTCACCAGGCTCTATCCTGCAGAATCCCCCAGCCTGGTCTGGCCCTTACCTTCCCACACATCACCAGTCCTGCAGGAATCCCTAGCTCAAATTCCCAGCCTTCCTCCAGCTCAGTCCTGCAGAATCCCCCAGCCCTCGAATTCCTCTTCACCCCGTCCCTCAGTGCCTCCTATCCTACAGGAACACCCAGCCTTAGTCCCTGCACCATCCCCCACCACATCATCCACACGATTGCTATTCTGAAGGGACTTCTTCCTTGCCTCTCCCTGCCCCCTCACTGGACCTACCTGTGCTGCAGGGATTCCTGCCGAACATCCATCCGTAGCTCGCAGTGGTCTTTTAGCACCATCAGCAACAGCACACAGCGCTCCTACAATGCCTGCTGCAGGTGAGACCCTACTCACCTTGAGTCACCTGTGGCCTGTGCCCCAATAACAGGCAGCCCTGGCAGTTCCCCTGGTGAGGGAGGATAAACGGAGGCAGTGGGCCTTTCACACCCATCCTGCTCTCCTTCCATCCAGCTGGACTCAACACCCTTTGATCCAGAAGAACCGCAGGGTAGTGCTGGCCTCCTTCCTGCTGTTGCTGCTGGGGCTCGGTGAGTGTCCCTGAGAGCCTTCATGACGGGGTCTGCCCTCCTCTTCTGTTGGCTCTACATCCCCATTGGCACACCAAAGCTCCCAGCATCCTGAGGAGATAGCTGGCTGCCATCACCCCACCCCCATTCTACAGGTGAGGAAACTGAGGCCTTACAGAGACAGGTCCAGCCTCCTGGAAATCCCATGTTGTTGAAAATGAAACCTGGTACAGTGCTCCAAACTTTTCTTTCTTTAACTTAGCCTATTTAATACATCAGGGAACAGAAGAGTAACAGCCACCATTTATTCTGTGTCTACTTTGAGCCAGGTGTATGGCAGGCTTATTGTCCTTGCCTTACAGAGGTCACACTGTGACCCAGAACCTGTGTGCAGGAGCAGGTGCTCAGGGAAATGCCAATTCCCATGTCCCAGAAGAGCTGGGATTTAAACCCACATCAGTGACTCTGCCGGGCCTGGAGGCCTCCTAGACCTCCATAAGGGAATTTGATAGGAATTAGAAAAAGATGCCTCTTCTGAGTGGGCAGAGCCCACAGCCCTAAGCCAGGGTGCAGGGAGTGAGTTTCAGACCCCATTATACCCTTTATGATGTGTTCTGTGCAGGGCACAAACTACTTAACAGTCCATGGTGGCCCCTCAAGCCTCCGTGCTGTATTCCCCCGCCCCCCGCCTTGGTGCAGAACCCAGCTCCTCACCTTCCCCCTATCCCATCCTCTACCTAGGGACCCAGGACCCTCTGGGTCTGACAAGTTGATCCAGAGACCTGCCTACCTTCCCCCAGTGCCCACTGTCCTCAGCCAAAGTCCACATCCCTTCCCAAGGCCTGTCAGACTCAAGCCTGGGCACTTATCTTTCTAGTCTCACCAAAAGCTAGAAGCTCCTATAAAGCCCCAGGTTCCCTCCACACTCTGGACCTTTGTTACGCTCTTCACTCTGTGTGGAATACTCCTTTCCCTCTCTGCCTGCACGATGCCCATAGCAAAGCCTCTGGAGTCAGATCGTCCCCACCTTCCAAATGTAGCCCTGAGCAAGTTACTTTCCCTCTCTCTGCCTCAATTTCATCTTCTGTGAAATGGGGTGATAATACCTGTTTCACTTGGTCAAGGTGACAGTTAAAGAAGGCAGTGCATGTAACATGCTTAGCGCAGAGTCTGCCAGCCTGGAAAGCAGTCACTAAACGTTAACTGCTATTGCTGCTGCTATCCCTGCACTGCCTCCAAGAAGCCCCTCTCTGACCCCCCAAGCTCCCATGCTATCTGATCTTCCCCCCCACCAGGGCTGTAGCTTGCAGGTTCTTGTTGATTGCTCCACTAGGAAAGGGCCATGAGGGCAGGGACCTCATCTGCCTTTCCCTGACAGAGTCCCAGTACCAGGTGCACAGCAGGTGCTCCATAAATATTGATTGACTAAAACGTCACATCAAGGAGCAGACACAAATCTCTCCTTGCAGACATTTCCCAGGGCCTGTCAGGTGCCCTGCTCAGAAAACAGAGCTTGGTGAGCTTACCCGGGAGGGTCTCTGCACATGGGGACCTTCAGCTCAGGTGGGGGACACACCATTCTTCAGGCCTAAGCCCTGTTGGGGGTTGCGGGTGGAGGTCCCCACCCTGCCCCCTGCTTCCTCCCTCACCCTCGAGGCTTCATCTGTGTGCAGTGCTGATCCTGATCGGCGTGGGACTGGAGGTGGCCCCCTCGCCAGGTGAGCGCCCCCTCCTACCGCCGCAGGCAGCGCTCACCTCTTGTGCCCAGGGTTCCTTGGCAAGCCCTCCCCCTTCCCAACACTCACCACCCTCCCAGTCGGATATGCCCCCCCTTTACTGCGGAAGGTGAGACTAGCTCAGGCAGTGATCCCCTCGGCCTGTTTAGTGCCTCCCCCACCCTGACCCAGTCCCTCCTGTCCTCTCGCAGGTGTCTCCAGCGCCATCTTCTTCGTGCCTGGCTTTCTCTTGTTGGTCCCGGGAGGTGCGAGCAGGCGCCGGGTAGAAGCTGGGTGGGGCGGAGCCGGGGGTGGGGTGGGGTGGGGCGGGGCTTATCCGCTGACTGGCCCCGCCCCACAGTCTACCACGTGATCTTCATCTACTGTGCGGTCAAGGGCCACCGAGGCTTCCAGTTCTTCTACCTGCCCTACTTCGAGAAGTGAGCTGACAGCAGACGGCCGGGATCCACGTCTTCCCCGGCGACCTGTGCAGCCTCCTCGTGTCCCCAGGGGGCGCGCCTCAGCCCGTGCCGCTCCGGTCCTTCATATCAACGGAAAAGCCCCTTCAGGACCCTCGAACCTCCAGCCGGGTCTGGAATTTGCTCAGGAAGCTTGGGACCCGCGGGCCCCGGGTCCACTACCTGGGCCTGGGAAAGTCGCCCCCTCGCCTGCTCTGTGCCTTAACTTATTCTCAGGCCCTGAGGCTTCTGGGTCCGTGGTGTCTTGTGCTAATAAATGGGGTACTTATAGCCAGCAGAGACAATTGCTCTTTCTTTTGCACCAGCTCTGCTCAGCCCACCAACCTGGCCAAGCCCCCTCCCGCAAAGGCTGAGAAAAGGATTGACCTTGGGGCTGAGGCGCGCCAGGACCACCCATCTCCCCGTTGTACACAGCACAGCCAGAGGCTGCTCCTTAGGGGCAGAGCTGGGCCTGGGATTCTTCTGCCCTGCAAGCCTGGAGGAGCCTCTTCAGCCTCCCCGCTGCCCCAGCCCTTAGCAGAGTCCACCCTGCCCTGTCTTTACCTAGAGGAGCAGCGTTGGTGCCTTCCCTGGCCAAGGGCATTCAGATGACGCAGGCCTGGGACCTGGAGGCTGCTATCCTGTTCCAGCCTGGCTCTGGGGCCCTGCGCTGCCACAGCCAGCTCAGAATGTGGGCCATGACAAGGCAGTGGCCCAGCCTCCTCCACCCACTGCCCTACTTCCTCGGTGCAAGGCTTGGGAGAAATAGGGGACAAAGGACATGAGAAGCAGGGCCAGTGTGACAGTGAACCTCAGTGATCAGAAACAGAACCACAGATCACCAGTAACAGATCATCTCAGAATTTTGGAAAATCTGAGAATTTTAAGAACCAGGAAACAAAATCTTTGAGACCGCTGAAATCTGAGGTCATAATAGCTACCATTTATTTAACTCTTAGAAGGCACCAGGTCCTGTGCTAAGTAAGCGCTAACAGGTTATTTGTGGTCTTTTCTGCCTCAGCCCCATTTTACAGATGAAGCCGAGGCCCAGAGAGACTGACTCACCCAAGGGCAGAGTTAGGAACATAATCCAGGGCTTGCAGGACACCGGCGGGGAGAGAAGATGCACTGAGCTAGTGGTTACGAACCAGCCAACCGAGGGGAAGGATGAACACCTGTGGGCTAAGGAGACCCTGTTCATGTAATTAGGTATTTACAGTCTGTCTCCCCCAGTAAAACGTGAGTGTCTTTAAGAAGGGACTTGGCCTGGCCTCCACTGTGTATGAAGTGCTGTTGGAGTTTTGTGACTTTGTTGAAAAAATGAACACCCAGACCGCTGCTCTCACTTCCACTCTCCTGGCCCACCCAAACTTCCCGCCCTCAGCCTCCTAGTTAGGGCACTTTTGGGGACACCTCTTGCATGCAGCAACTCCTAAATCCGTGGTTCTCAAAAGAGCTGTGATAAAGGACCAGTTTTCTCTTCCATCATGGACCAATACTTTTGTAAGAAAATAAAAACTACAAAGGTGAAATAAAAAACAAAGACATACAGAACCAGGCCCACAGTGTGTAATACCAGATTAATCAGACATAAAATTAGATTTCAGTAAATATCATCAGAACAAACAGGAAAAAAGAAAAATTACAAAAATCATTATTGAAAATGAGCAAATTGGCAAATTAATACCCAGATTTGCTGCTACACTGGTAACGTTTTGTCATTCAACTATCTTAACTAAACAAAGTGATCCCAGAAGTTGTGATTCTCCCTATTATGAGACTATTAGGAGTCAGCAAGGATAGCTCACAGGCCCAATAGGGCCCCCAAGCTAAGAATGATTTTCACATTTCAGTAATGGTTGGAAAAAGTCAATAATATTTTGTGACACATGAAAGCTTATAAAATTCAAACTTCAGTGTCAATAAATCAAGTTTCATTCATTCTTATTTATTAAAGTTTCAACACAGCCACACCCATTATTTTACATGTTGACTCCGGCTTCTGGCCCATGAGGGGGTCAAATCAGCAACCTTAGTGTTATCAGCACCGCACTCTAACCAACTGAGCTAACCAGTCACCCCTTGTTTAAAGTTCTGATGTCATCCAAGTTGGATTGACAGCAACACTATCCGCAGGGAATAATGAATATCTAACTCGAAATATAATTTATTTTTAGTTGGAAAACATTAATAGTTGCATACATTTAGGAACATTAGATTTCCCTAGTGAATTGTGACTCTATCTTTGATGCTTTTTGCCTCATAGCTCATAGCTTTCTTTTGGTTAAATTTCTCCTAGTAAATCTTTTTTCCAAGCCATCACTTTCAGCCTTTCCATTGTCATTATGCTTTGAATGTGTCTTATATCTTGCACTCAGCTGTGGGGAAGAGCCTGATATTTGCCCTTTGGAATCTGCCCTCTGCCCGTGTATAGTTGTAGAACCTCCGGTTTTTCACTGGGCACGTGACCACCCAAAACAAGGGTTGCATTTCCTAGCATCCTTTGCAGCTACGTGTGCCAGGCAAGGAGCCCTGCCAATGGGGTATAATTATGTGGTTCATGCTCTTTGCCCCCTTTCTCCTTTGTTCCTGCCTCCATCCTGCCACCTGGAAAACAAACAAATGTGGGTACACTCTAGGAATGGCAGAGAAGCCAGTAGAAGGTGCCTGGGTTCCTGAAAACCATACAGCTGGATTTCACCTAAAACTTCCTGTGGGGGAAATAAAGTTCTATCCAGTATAAGGTATTGTTATTTTGGGTCTCTGTCACTCACAAGGAACCCCCTCTAATATTGATGCTTTCTTCTGGGACTGAGACTCAGGCTTTTAACTGAAAAACTTAATTTGTTTATATTTATTGTAATTTTTTTTTTTAAGATTTTTATTGGGGAATTGGGGGATGGGAACAGCACTGGGGAATTGGGGGAAGGGGAACAGACAAGTTGCTGTCCTTTTGTTCTTCAGTCTAGTTGTGGAGGACGTTGCTTCACTGGTCCAAGTTGGCACCATCATTGCGCTCTTCCCGGGAGAGGCAGATCAGTCGCCGGCTTCTGGACGGCCGCTCACTCTGGCTGCTGGCTACACATGGTAGCCCATGGCAACCCACTGCAGCCTACGCCGTCGCAACCCAGCTCCAGGTTGAGCTGTTGTTCAGCATCTTAGCTGTGGAGGGCAGTGTCACTGGCCCTCATATGTGGGATCCGAACCGGGGCCCTCTGGCGTCCCAAGCCAGGTCTTAACCATCGCGCCACTCGGCCGGCCCCTGTAATTTTTATTTTTTAAGGATTACTTCTACCTTCTGTTTTAATGTTTTCTGTGAACTTTGTTTTTCTTTGCTTTTTTTCCCCTCCTTCCCAGCCTTCTACTTGCTTAACCAAGAACGCTTCACATCCCCCTTTTCCTCCTCTATTGATTTCACCGTTGAATGGAACATTCTATCTCTATTTATATTATATTAGTAGTTACCTTTAAATAGTTTTTTAAAAGTCTGAAGTTAATCAGTTAATCTTTCCTCCTCTAGGAAAAACAGGAAAAAAAGATTTCAGCATGTCTAAAGCATCCCCTCAAACCTTCCATTTTGTTTTTGTCTATTATTTTAGCCCGTCCTTATTTTTTAAATCCCCCAAATCAATTTTTTTATATAGTAAATGCTTTTTTAGATCTACCAATGTGCTCACTGGTTTCTTCCCTGACTATTATTTGGTACATACTCTGCCTTCATTCTGGACTGAATTTCCTTCTTACTGAAACCACCCTTCAACAAGACAATGTGGGTGCGAACTGTATTCTGCAGTTTCACTGGGATGCATCTAGATGTACATTTGTTTTTATCCTTCTCTGGCTCCAGTGTGCCCCTTCAGTCTGGGCACTTGTCTTTATGGACATCGTTAGGGAAATTTTCAGCCATCATCTCTTTAAATATTGCCTCATGTCCATTCTCTATATTTTCTCCTTCTGAGAAACCTAATGACTTTTAACTACCCTTTAATATTTTCCATCTTTTTATCCCTCAGTGCTACCTTATGGGCGATTTTTCAGATAGTAGCTTCCAGTTTATTAATCATCTCTTCCATTATTTTTAATCTGTTTAACTAACCTATTTTTTTTTCATTCCAATGGCTATATCCTTTATTTTTATTTTTATTTTATTTTATTTTAAAGAATTTTATTGGGGGATGGGAACAGCGCTGGGGAATTGGGGGAAGGGGAACAGACAAGTTGCTGTCATTTTGTTCTTCAGGCTAGTTGTGGAGGACGTTGCTTCACTGGCCCAAGTTGGCACCATCATTGTGCTCTTCCCAGGCGAGGCAGATCAGTCGCCAGCTTCTGGACGGCCGCTCACTGCGGTTGCTGCCCGCTCACGCTGGCTGCTGGCTACACACGGTAGCCCAAGGCAACCCACTGCAGCAGGGGCTGCAGCCTACGCCATCGCCTGCGACTCACGGCTGCCCAGCTCCAGGTCAAGTTGTTGTTCAGCATTTGAGCTGTAGAGGGCAGTGTCACTGGTCCTCATATGTGGAATCCGAACCGGGGCCCTCTGGCTTCCCAAGCCAGTTCTTAACCAACGCACCACTCGGCCGGCCCTATAGCCTTTATTTTTAGAAGTTGCATTGTGTTACTTTTTTTTAATCTCCCTGTTCAGTTTTATTAGTATCCTGTTATTGGTTTCTCTTCCTTCTTTTATCTTTTTAATTTTTTTCGCATTTACTTTATGGTCTCTTTTAGATGGTTCTATTATTTACACTTTGGAGTGCCAATTCCCCTGTTTGTTGCATCTGCCTGCACTCGCTCAGGGTGACTTATTTCCTTATGTGATTTGTAATTTTTTGTCATGAGTTCATTTTCAGACGTGACACAGTTGTGTGTGTGTCCCATGTACCCGGGGTTGAAAGAGTGCCCTTCTCAGCAGTTTTTTCCTATTTCTCCAGCTTTTCATACCATGGAGATAGACCTCATTCTTGCTTGATGTGCAGGCCTGAGTCTTTGATTCTCTAGGGTAACTTTTTCCACTCAAGGTCTGGGATATCTATATCCTTGCCAATTCCTCAGGCTGGTAGGTAGAATTATATCTTGGTTCCCTTTGCAAGAACAGGGTACCCTTTCGAGACCCTGGAATGTACTCAAGGTCATGTCTTGCTCCCACACTTTTATAGGTCTTTTGTCACTCCTGATGTCAGAGCCCAGGCTCTCAAACCTCCAGGTCTGAAGCCCCCACTGTGTCTGCTCCCTACCACCACTCAGCTTAGAGTTCTCTGTATCTTTGGTACCTAGGGTCATCCCTTTCTTTCTTTCAAGTTCAGCTTTTTTTTTTTTAACATTTCTACATATAAGTAATGGGGCGTCTAGCCACCCTCTTAATTAACTCCCCAAACTGTCCCATCTTTGAATGCCGCCAGTGCTAGGGAGCTCCCTACCTCCCAAGCGGCTAGAGAGGTCTAAATCTTGCTCACACTGGGGAATGATGGGCAGGTTTTCTCCAGGCAGCTTGGGTGGGAGGGAGGTGAAGATGAGGGTGGGCAGGTGACATCACAAGCAAACTCTCCGGCCAGGTGTTGTCAGGGGCAGAAGAAGCCGGGAGGCTGCTAGCCTCTCCCATCCTGGGGCCTCCCTGGGAGGGTATGCAGCATGAACCCTGCTAGTCTGGGGCCAGAGGGGCAATGCAGTCTCCCTTCTGGAACCTCAGTGCGTGGAAAGCATCATCACAAACTCTGTGGGAGAGAAAGGGGCGGAGCTTGGGACAGTCCAGGTCAGGGATCCCAGATGCTGGACTCAGCCTGGGAGCTGGAGGGATGGGGGACGAGGGTTGTCTGGGTAGGAGGCTCACCATCAAAGTCCACAGTGCCGTCCCCATTGAGGTCCACGTCTCGGAACATCTCATCCAATTCAGGGTCCACCAGCGGCTCCCCCAGCAGGGCCGGTGCTGCCTGCTGCAGCTCTGCCACTGTGATTCGTCCATCCCTGTCCCTGTCAAACTAGGATCCCAGCAGAGCTCAGCCTGTCCTACCCGTGGTGGCCCCATCTCCACCTTAGTACATGCTGTGCTTGGATGTCCCCACCTTCAATGGTCCAAACCCTCCCACTCCTGCTCCAGGAAGTCTGCATGGGTGGATCCCCGAGATGGGGTCAGCCAAACCCTCTCCATTCCCTGGCCCTTGTCCCACCAGCCTCCAGCGGGGGAGGCTCCCCGGGCCTGGATGGGAGGCCAGCAAGGGTGCCAGGCAGCCGCCCACTTAACACCCACCTCCCACGCCAGGCCCCGCCCCACACCTCTCGAAAGGCGATGCACAGCTCTCGAATCCCCAACATGTGCGCAGTCTCCTCCCTCAGCTTTGGGCCCATCAGTTCCACAAATTCTTCAAAGTCCACATGGCCACCCACTGCGGACCCAGACAGAGTGTCACAATGGAGGGCTGGGGCCCAAGAAGGGACAGCATGAGGGTCAGCCCCTCCCCAACTCTGCATCCAGGAAGGAACACCCAACGGCCATGCCCTCAGCGGGGTAGAAAGCAGAAGCACCACTTTCAGCTGGGGGTGCTCTCAGCAAAGCACCCAGGCAAGAGAACAGGCTTTGGAACCAGACAGCCCCAGGTTCAAGGCTGGCTCTGCCGCTGATGGTGAGTGGCCTTGGGTGACTGACTAAACCGCCTTCCTCATCCTAGGCTGGGGGCAGAAGAATCTACTCCTCGGGTGCTACTGGGGTCGGAGTGCATAACTTTCATGTGCGTGGACCCTGTGGGCAGCAATAAATGCCCTTAAAGAAGTGGACCCATGCTGTCCCTTGATTCTAAGATGCCATCGGTTATAAAAAAAACTTGTGGTCAAATAACAGCTTTGGGGAAAGAAAAAGAAGCATGACACGAAATGTTCACGTCGATTGTAAATCACACCCCACTTTGAAACCGTAAAGAGAAAACAAAGGCAGGTGTCCTAGAACCAAGGGAATCTGATATTTGACAAATCAGCTAAGGATAATCACACGGTACCCGCCCGTCTGACATTTAATCACAAGGAATGGCCAGGGTTCTGTCACGCTAGGCCTCACTGAACCTCACGAGGCTCTTTTCCGGAGTCTCAGAAAGAGTGACAGAGACAGACAGAGAGCGAGTTGGCCAGTACCAGCAGGGAACACTTTTATCAAAAGGTCAGGGGTGACGCTCCTCAACCTGAGCCCCAAAAGAGCCCCAAGAGTCTCTCTTGGATCCCCAGTCCTTCCTTACCCCCCCTCACCCCTCCCACCCTGCACCGCCCTGCATCTGCTGGGGCCAATGTCAAACTGTCAAACTGCCCTGGAAACTCATCTCCCTG
Organism: Hipposideros armiger; assembly: GCF_001890085.2. Classification (NCBI taxonomy): domain Eukaryota; kingdom Metazoa; phylum Chordata; class Mammalia; order Chiroptera; family Hipposideridae; genus Hipposideros; species Hipposideros armiger. Next base: position 240,263 of record NW_017731443.1, read on the forward strand.
TTCCCCATCATCCCTGCTGGACTCCCAGAGCCATCCCGGGAGGGCGGGGTCAGGGACTGACTTCGCATTTTGACATGCTGTGAGACCTCGATGAGCTCCATCTCGGTGGGCATGTAGCCCAGTGTCCTCATGCAGGTGCCCAGATCCCGATAGCCGATGTAGCCGTCACAGTCAGTGTCAAACTCCTCAAAGGCAGCCTGAAGCTCTGCAGAGGAGGGAGGTTAGGCCCCGTTGCCAGGTTCAGGGTCACCTCCCACCCGCTGCCACCAGCAAGGGTCACTCACCATCCAGCTCCTCGGGGCCCAGCTCGCGGTCCTGCGGGAGTACAGTCCAGCATGTCCCCAGGGCCAGCCAGGGCCCTGACCATTCTTCCTCCTCCAGCCACCCCCCACCCCGCCACACACACACACACACACACACACACACACACACACTGGCCTTGGCAGGGCCAGTCCCATGAGGGCAGGAGAAAGCAGCCGAAGTCTGGTGGGCCCCAGAAAAAGAGACCACCTCCCTTTCTGCTCCTGGGGCCCTGAGCTCTCAAGGAACCTTGGGTTTAAGATCTAGTTCCATCAACTGCCCAGGGCAGCCCAAGATGTACCCTTCTCCAAACTCCAGAAACCCTGCCCCACAGCCCAGCTCCAGAGCCTAGAGCAGAAGTGGCAGGAGGCCTGAGCTCTAAGGGCGGGGTGGGCTGAGGCTGAGGGCATGAGTCCCCGCACCCAGCCTCGGGCTCCCCAGCCTTGCCCAGGCCCCAGCTGACCTTCCCGAAGAGGCGGTTGAGCAGGGGCCCGTGCATCTTCTGAGCAGCATCATGCTCGGGAGCAGGACGGTGCCGGCGGGACTGGCGACGATGAGCGGCCCGCGTAGGGGCTGCGGGGGCTGGCGCCTCTTGTCCTCCTGTCTTAAAGGGGTTCTTGCTGCTCCCTGGGGCCTCGGGGCCCTGGATGGGGGTCTGTTCCCCAGAGTTGCCAACGCCTTTCCGGGACCCTTGAAGCCCCCTCTCCCTCTTGCTCCTCCTCCTGGTTAAGGGTTGCCCCTCAGCACCATTCGTGGGAGCCACAACCCCCACAGAGGGCTTCTGGGGGTGGGGGGCCAGGTCTGATCCATGCTGCCCGCTCGCCTGTTCTGTGGCCATGGGGAGAAGGGCGACAAGCCTCAGAGATGCAGCACCAGGGAGCAGCACCCTTAGCTCTCGGGACCCATAGAGCTGCTTACACACCCTGAGAGCTGATGGCCTGAGATCGGGCCCTGGGGGGATTAGGGCAAGGGAGGCAGGCAGCACAGGCCCTAATCCCGGCCCTGAGAGCTGATGGCCTGAGATCGGGCCCTGAGGGGGATTAGGGTAAGGGAGGCAGGTAGCACAGGCCCTAATCCAGGCCCTCTGCCCCGTGTGGTCAGGGCTGAGCCAGATGTGTCCTCGGCAACAAGGGGAATCGGGAAACGGTGGCTGCAGTGAGCTTCGGACTCCAGCTCTGCCATTTATGAGCTGGGAGACCCAGCAAATTAATTTCTCTAAGCCTCAGTTGCCTCATCTGTAAAATGGGGCTAATATTGCTGAAGAGTTGAGAACTCAACCCAGTTGTGTGACATGGGCAGGACTTAGCTAAGAGAGGACAAGGGAAGGCATCTCAGGCAGGAGGAAGAGTGTGGGCACAGGCTGGGAGGTGAGAAAGGACAGGACAAGTTGCCCACAACGGCCCCCTCATGGATGACATCCTGGCTGGAGCAGAGGGTGTGTGAAATTGAGGAAGAAAGATCACGGAGGCCTTGAATGCCAGACTGAGCGGCATGGGGGTGAGGTCAGAGGAGGTGCACCCTGGAGGAACCCAGAGCCTGCACTGAGCTGGAGGGGCCCAGGGTGAGGGGGTTTCAGCCATTTGGCATTTTCGAGGATGGAGGGGCCTGGCTGGTCACTTGGCCCTACTGGACTGGGGTTAGGGTTTCCCAGAAAGCAACCCCATGAATGATTGATGTCCTCTCAGCTTGGGTTTCATGCCAGCCGCCTTAGCGCCGCCGGCCGCCATGCAGCAGGCCCCGGTGTGGGGCCCTGCGGACGGACGGCTGGACTGCTGGGCAGGTAGGCACGCCCTGCTCCTTCCGGCCAGCAGCCTGCACCTCACAGGTAAGCCAAGCTTCAGCGGTCGCCCAGGGAGCCCAGGGCTCTAATCCACTAGGGGCTGGAGCTTACAAAGTGGGGTCTGCCTGAGGGAGAGCCCTGGGTGGGAGGAGGCCACCGGGCTAAAGGCCAAGCGGCTAGAGCCATGGGCCACAGGCAGGATCCAGCCTTTCTGGGGCCTCTGCTTCCTCCCGTGGCTCCGCACTGCCATCAG
>NW_017731443.1:245070-251651 GCF_001890085.2 Hipposideros armiger
GAGCCCTGAGGCCCAGCCACAGTTGGACTCTGTGGCCCAGTCACAGGGGAGCCCTGAGGCCCAGACCCGTGGACCTGCTGCCAGCTCTGTCCCCAGCCCCTGTGATGAAGCCTCCTCTGCTCCATCCACAGATCCCACCCCAGAAGTCCCTGAGAACCCAGCCACGCCTGCTGCCTCTGAGGGAGAAAGCCCCGGCAGTGCCCCCTCAGAGGAGGCTCCCGGTGCCGGCCTCACGTGAGGGTCCAGGAAAGCCCAGGGCAGGAAGGCCCGCCAGGGCAGCGGTGGAGCCAAAGGGAGACGGAAGAACCAGCCAGTTAGAGAAGATAGGCACTGTGAAGGAAGTCATCATGGAAAACCCCACCAAGTCCCTCGGGCCTGGCAGGAGGACTTGGGGAAGTGAGAATGAAGTGGCCAAAAGTCCCAGACAGTTTGTTGTGAGCCTCACGTCCCTTTCCGGGTCCCACCAAGCTCTTTCATGCTTGCCCCCATCACACAGTGGCCCAACAGCTCCCTGACCTGTCACAGCTGATGGCATCCTGGGCTCTGTGCTCTAACACTCCCAGCTCCACTGACAGTTTTCCCCTTAGCCTCGGTCCTGCAGGAGAGAGACAGCAGGGGACTTCCTCAGGCTTGATCAGGCCCCCATCCATCCTTCCGTCCCTCACTTCTTCCCTGTCCCATTCTCTAACCTGAACATGAGGAGGCCCAAGGAGGAACTCCCTGCAGCGGAAGGAGGCGTTCAAGAGCCAGCAGGAGCCCGGGGCCCTAGGAGCCCACAAGCTGTGAGGCTGGGGCAGGACTTCCTTCGGCCAGGCTGCAAGAGCAGAGGCAAGAGCTACCAAGCCTGGATTCAAATACAGCTCTGGGTGACCCTGAACAAGCTGCATCACCCCTGAGCTCCTAGTTCATCTGCCATTGTGAGGATTAAATGAGAAAGGGTGTGAGGCACCTAGCAAGAGCCTGTGGCACACAGTAGGGGCACAGTGAGCAGATGTTCTTCCTTCATTGGCATTCAGAGCTGTCCCTGCAGGGGCTGGGGATGGATGGAAGGAGGCATCACCTGGCCTGAGCATCTGGGACCCTGTGAACTTCAGGGCAGACCAGCTGTGCCCAAGACCAGTTCTGGGCTGCAGACACCCAGGTGGCCTCAGAGAGCATGGGTCCACCTCTGTGACTTGGGCGGCTCCAGAGGACTTCAAGGTCTGCTCCATTTAAGGGTTCAACTAGTATCCACCTGCCCCCTGACCACCAGGATGTGAGCTGCAGGTACAGAGTGCCCTGGGCCTGTCTCCATCCGAGACCTTCCTATGCATTCAGCTCAGGGGCAGAGATAAGAGCATGTCTAAGCAGAGAGCTTTGGGGACCAGGGGACCCAGAAAGGACACACGTCCCTGGAGGTCACACAGGATCTCTGGCGCAGAGCCAACTTCTTCCTCTCAAGCTACAGACTCTGCAAGAAAAACTAGGAAGTGCTGAAGATCTATTTTCTGACCCTACCCCACTTCCCTTTCACACCCAACACTCTCTCTGACACCCACCCCTCCCAGCTTTCTCTCAACCCCCAGTGTTCCAAAACTATGTCCTCTTTCCCCTTTTCACCCCTGCCCCATTCTTTTCCATTAGCTCAGCGTTGTGACCTTTACTCTTCCCAGGGGTGCTTGCGTTTCAAAAAGGGAGCAGGCTGTGCAGTCTGGAGTGACTTGCAATCAGATCTGGTTTCTGGTTCCCAGCTCCCCCTTTGCCTTGGTTTTCGCCTCTGTAAAACGGGGTGATAACATTCTCCTTGCAAGGTTGGCTTTTGTGATTATTTACTGTGCCCGGGGACTGAAGCACGCTGGATGGTAGTAATACTAGCAGCATAATCATGGCATTTCCTAGGGATGGAATTGTGGGCACTGGAGCTGGTGGGGGAGAGATTTCTGGACAGGCACAAACTGGTTGAACTCATTCATTCAGCAAGTATGTACTGAGTACTTGCTAGGTGACTTTCCAGACGGCCTCCCATTTCGGAGACGCGTGGGTGGGTTTAGGGACGTGGCCCCTGGTGCCCCTCAGGGGTTGTCTGAATTCTGGCTCCACTACTCAGCAGCTGTATGATCTTTGGCCAGGCTCTTGGTCTCTTTGGGGACTCAGTTTCCTCACCTGTAAATTGGGGATCATAATGCCTCCCGTTTCCTGGGAGGGTTAATCCCTACGAAACGCTTAGATCCTTGCCTGGCACAGAGTAAGTGCTTAATAATTGTTGGCCATTAATTTGTTTATACCAGTGGGCACACCCGGGCCTCATCCAGGCCTAGGGCCAGCACTGACCCATCGGCCGGAGCTCCTGTGGCAGCATCCTGCCCGCCAGGCATTGTCCCCTTCACCACACTGCCGCCTCCTCCACAAGAAACGCTCTCACACTCCCCCACCTCACTGCAGTGCACACGCCCTGAGAACAAGGTCTGGATTTATGGCCCCCTTGGGGCACTCTGCAGTGCCCCTCTCCCTTCTCCTAGCCTTTTCAAAGGGTCCCAAAGCCTTTCAACATGGCAGGCAGATCAGGGACTAAAACCTTAGTGCCAGACACTTGCCTTCAACTCTGGTCCATACTCCAAACCCCGCCGCTTGGAGAGGGGGCCAGCCCTACCTCCCAGGTCCCCAAGGGGAATCCCACCCATCATGGGTGACGGCTATCCAGGAGAAAGAGCAGTGCCATGAAGGGTTTTGAGGGATAAAGATGAGTTCTCCTGGTGACCCACAGAAGAGGGCTTTGTGTTGGATTCAGCATGCACACCCAGGGCCAGAGGGCATGAGGGAGGGCTCACCCTGACATTCCACAGCCCCTCCACCTCACCCCTAGGACACCCCATGGGGCTGGGCTCCTGTTGCCTTCTGGAGCCTTCCCCAAGTGAGAGACACCCCTCCCTCTCCCTCATGGGGACCAGACATTGATGCTGAGAGTTGTGAACAAGAATGTTTTCCAATTCAACATTTGGGGCCGCTGTTCGTTCATTCACTCAACGTACATTACTTGAGTACACACTGTGTGCTAGGTCTTCTTGTTCTAGATGCTGGGATCCGGTGGGAAATGATAAAGTGCTGCTGTCCTCAGTTTGCTGATATCCTGGGGGGGCGAGGCAGACAAAATGCAAATACACAAATAATTACATAAGGTAACACTAGGTGGTGATTGACAACTATGCAGGGGGACCAGGTAAGGACCAGAGTGATGGGGGGGGGGTGTCAGGAAGTGTCCTCAGAGGAGGTGACATTTGAACAGAGACCTGGAGGAAGTGAGGGATGGAACCTTGTCAAGATCTGGGGGAAGAGTTTCCAGATGGCCCAGACAGGATATGCCAAGGCCCTGAGGTAGGAAGGAAGGTGGCATGTTTCAGGGACAGCAGGGTCAGTGTCACTAGACCACATGCAAGGATAGGACAGTAGTTTGGTAAGGAGGGAGAGCAGGCAGGGGTGAGACAGGTGGTGGGTGGCGGTGCGCCGTAACTGTGGATGTTATTTCAAGTGTGGCCTCGAGGAGCAAAGGGGGGATCTAGAATAGGGCATCTGGTTTGGGCTTTAGACACATTGAGAGGGAGGTTTTGTGGCTGCCTTCCCACCCACATTCCTGTCCAGGGATCAGCCTGCCCCAGGGTTTATAGGGCAGTGGGAAAAGCAAGGACTCTGGAGCCAAACAAACGGGGACTGAGTCCTGGAAGGGTGACCTGAGGCAGGCACCGCTCCTCCTCCGAGCTGTTTCCTCAACAGGGCGTGGTGAGGGGAATGAGGGAGGCACACGCCCAAGCCCACCTGGGATACACCGGGGACTTCGTGCAGCCCAAGAAAGGCTCCTTTTGACTTCTGCTCTCTCCCCCTAGTCCCCTTGCACCTCTCTCCTTCTGAGAAAGGGACCTTGCCCATAACCCCTTGGTCACTCGGGGCAGCAGATGCTCAGAGAAGGAATGAGGGAGGTGGCCAGTGCCCCAGGGACACCAGCCCCAGGTGGAAGGGGCAGGTTCTGCCTGTGAGACCTACAGGGACACCTAAGCCTTTCTTGTCACAGGAGCTGGCGAGAGGGAGGGAGAGGTCTGTGGACTGACCTCCCTGTCTCCATGGGAGATGATAGACCGAGGAAAGACAGGGAGGTGTGAGGGATCCAGGGGTCATGGCCCCGTTTCTATTTTTAATAAGAAGGAGGCCCAGCAGGACCCAGGAGCGTTCACAGGGAAGAATAGGTTGGCTGGGGGCCTTCCACTCTCTCCTTAAAACATCACTGTTTTGTTTACCTTGTTAACCAAGAGTGTGTACTTTTGTAACTTAAAAAGAAGCGTATTCATACGTGAACTGTCCGAGTAGTTAATATATTTTGGAGCCAGGGGTGGACTGGGGAACCCTCAAGTATGCACTGGGGTGGGGGATTGGGAGAGCGGGTCGACACCCACTTCTGGCGACTCCTGAAGGCGCCACCAAGAGGAGNGGATGGGGGCGGGGGCCTAGCAGCCACACTCATTCTCATCACACTACTGAGCCCCCTTCTCCGTTAGTAGCCCCAGAGGACAAATGGGGGCCACCTTCTCCATGAGTTGTGAGAATGGGGAGAGGGCCGCAGTGGGGTTGGAGGATGATGAAAAGGCTCAAGTTGCTCCCAGGATAGCTCTGCTGGCCCCAGGCCACCCAGTCCCTGAGCTGTGGACCTCACCCTGAGGACATGACTTATACTCGCTGTAGGGAGGGGCCTCCTCAGCCCCAGACTCCCTGTCCACCAGGGGATTCCTGTGCCCATGGGACCTGAGCCCTCCCTTGTTGGAATCTTCAACACTTGAACCTCAGGATACCAGACAAAAAGGGGCCTGCAATGATCTGACCAAGTGGCTTTCAAACTGTGTTCCCTGGAGCCTTAGAGGTACTCTCCCTTCCTTTAATCTGAGCACCCCCTTTTAGTTCATAGGAGTTCCACTATAATATTTTATTTAAAGAATAAAGCTTTAAAAATATGTTCAAAAGCATCTGACTTAGCCTACATGGGCATACTGGGATTTCCTGTGGCAGAACGGTCAGATCTGAGTTCAAGTCCTGGCGCCCTTCCTTCCTACCTCCGACCTTGGGCAAGTCACTGATCCTCTGCACCGTCCTCTCCCCACCTGCAAAATGGATTGCATGAGGACCAAGTGAGGTAACCTGTTAAATTCCCTGGCATAGGGTAACTACCCAGAAGGTAATGATGATGGGCGCAGAGAGGGACAGTAACTTGCCTGAAGATGCACAGCACTCTCTCTCGCATACCCAGTCATTCGTGCCTTCATTGATTCACCAGGTGCCCACTCCATGTGCAGTGGTACACTGGGGACCTCAGATGGACACTGCTATGGAAGCCAACCTGGGTGTCGCTGGCCTCAGACCCCGCACGGAGCTTGACGACGAGGACTACTACCCCCAGGGTGTCTGGGACACGGTCTTCCTGGTGGCCCTGCTGCTCCTGGGGCTGCCAGCCAATGGGCTCATGGCATGGTTGGCTGGCTCACAGGCCCGGCAGGGAGCGGGCACGCGGCTGGCTCTACTCCTGCTCAGCCTGGCTCTCTCTGACTTTTTGTTCCTGGCGGCAGCAGCCTTCCAGATCATGGAGATCCAGCATGGAGGGCACTGGCCGCTGGGGACGGCAGCCTGCCGCTTCTACTACTTCCTGTGGGCAGTGTCCTACTCCTCTGGCCTCTTCCTGCTGGCAGCCCTCAGCCTGGACCGCTGCCTGCTTGCACTCTGCCCACGCTGGTACCCTGGGCACCGCCCAATCCGCCTGCCCCTCTGGATCTGCGCCGGGGTCTGGGTACTGGCCACACTGTTCAGTGTCCCCTGGCTAGTCTTCCCCGAGGCCGTTGTCTGGTGGTACGACCTGGTCATCTGCCTGGACTTCTGGGACAGTGAAGAGCTGCCACTGAGGATGCTGGAGATCCTGGGGAGCTTCCTGCCTTTCCTCCTGCTGCTCGTCTGCCACGTGCTCACCCAAGCCGCCACCTGCAGGACCTGCTGCCGCCGCCAGCCGAGGCCCACAGCCTGCCGTGGCTTTGCCCGTGTGGCCAAGACCATCTTGTCAGCCTACGTGGTCCTACGGCTGCCCTACCAGCTGGCACAGCTGCTGTACCTGGCCTTCCTGTGGGACATCTACCCGGGCTACCTGCTCTGGGAGGCACTGGTCTACTCTGACTACCTGATCCTGCTCAACAGCTGCCTCAGTCCCTTCCTCTGCCTCCTGGCCAGTGCTGACCTCCGGGCCCTGGTGCACACAATGCTCTCCTCCTTTGCAGCAGCACTCTGTGAGGAGCGGCCAGGCAGCTTCACGCCGGCAGAGCTACAAACCCAGGTAGCCTCTGCGGGGCAGACTCTGCCAGAGCCAACTGCTGAGACCCAGCCACAGGCGCACCCCATGGCCCAGCCAGCTGCAAATCCCATGGCCCAGCCAGCTGCAAACCCCACAGCCCAGCCATGGTTGGATCCTGTGGCCCAGCCACAGGCGAACCCCACAGACCAGCCACAGGCAAACCTCATGGCACAGCCAGCTGCAAACCCCACATCCCAGCCACTGTTGGATACCGTGGCCCAGCCACAGT
>NW_017731443.1:256396-274572 GCF_001890085.2 Hipposideros armiger
GGGTGGTGGGTCTCGAGTCCGAGGAGCCCTTCCCCTCCGCGGCGCCCCACCCTCAGTCTCAACTCCCCTTGGTCACACGGACTCTCCCCTACTGGGCCGGGGTCCCTGGAAGTTGGGCTCCCCGCTCCGAAGCGGCTCTGGGATGCTCTGCGCCTGTGAGCGGTGCCCCGACCCCCGCCCAGTCCTGCCAGGCCCCCTGGACTGGCCTGGGACTCCCTGCACATTCCTGTGGGCACCACACATTCCCTGGGACTCAGCACTGGGCCCTAGCGCTGCCACACAGCGGAGACGGCCCCTGCCTCCTCTGTCCGTCCTCCCCATCACCCAGCCTCCAAATCTTGGGCAAAAAGGAGACTGTTGGGAACTGACTGGGACCCACAGAGGAGTTAAGCTCGCTCCAGCCTCAGCCCCTCCTACTCCTCTCCTCACACACATACCAGAGCCTGGAGGGGACCCAGGGAGAGTCCTGCAAAGCCCCTCAGAACTCAGCAGTGTGGACATTTCCCGCTTCACCCTGCACTGACCACAAGCGGGGAGGCAGCCAGGGTCTGCCCCTGTGACCCCATTCTGAGCTAGGCGGGTTATAATGACCAGGCCTCACTCGCAGCCTCCCCACCTCCTTCCCGGGCAGCCCTGGGAAATTGGGGGTCGTTGGGCTGGGTGAGAGCTGACCAGGCCTCTCCACCTGCAGACATGTCCTTCCGAAAAGTGGTTCGGCAGAGCAAATTCCGGCATGTGTTTGGGCAGCCGGTTAAGAATGACCAGTGCTATGAGGACATTCGAGTGTCCCGTGTCACCTGGGACAGCACCTTCTGCGCAGTCAATCCCAAGTTCCTGGCGGTGATTGTGGAAGCCAGCGGTGGGGGCGCCTTCCTGGTGCTCCCCCTAAGCAAGGTGGGGCCCATCAGGGCTGGGGGAAGGAGTGGAGGTGGCTTGGCCACTCCTGCCAGGCCAACCGCTCACTCCCATATCTTGGCCATCCCCACACTGCTGGGCAGGTGTCATAATCCAGATTTACTGCCTGAAAGGTTTTAGCACATAGTAAAGTCTTTTATTGCCACAGAGTCAGAGTAAAAGGCAACAAATATTTCATGCTCACCTGGTGATGCCCAGGAGGCAGAGGTGAGCCAGGAAGAGGCAGAGTCACATCTATCTGGCCCCCGGTGGTCCAGGCCAGGTGCACCATCCCCACTCCAGGGAGGGGAAGACTGAAGCCCTGGGAGGGACGGAGCTTGGGGGCCTTGAGTCCCCCTTGACTGCCCCCCTTATGCCTGCAGACAGGCCGCATTGACAAGGCCTACCCGACGGTATGTGGACACACGGGACCTGTCCTGGACATCGACTGGTGTCCCCACAACGATGAAGTCATCGCCAGCGGCTCGGAGGACTGCACAGTCATGGTGAGGCGTTGGGCTCTGGTGGGGTCTGGGTCGTGGGTGTGGTTCGAGGCTGCTGGAAGCAGGACCAAGCAGAGGCCTCAGCTGGCAACCTCACCCTCCCACAGGTGTGGCAGATCCCGGAGAATGGGCTGGCCTCCCCGCTGACAGAGCCGGTGGTGGTGCTGGAGGGGCACACCAAGCGTGTGGGCATCGTCACCTGGCATCCAACGGCCCGCAACGTGCTGCTCAGCGCAGGTCTGCACTGCGCCCCCTCCCCTCTCCACGTACAGCCCTGAAATCTCCTACACCCTTTCCCAGGCCCATCTGACAGATGGAAAAGCTGAGGCCCATAGGGGTTGAGAGACCAGGTCTGGTCCCAGGAGGGTGGTCAAAGGGAGGCTGGCTGGTGGGCTGATGGCCCTCTACCTGGCAGGCTGTGACAATGTGGTGCTCATCTGGAATGTGGGCACGGCGGAGGAGCTCTACCGCCTGGACAGCCTGCACCCCGACCTCATCTATAACGTCAGCTGGAACCGCAATGGCAGCCTCTTCTGTTCCGCATGCAAAGACAAGAGTGTGCGCATCATTGACCCCCGCCGGGGCACCCTGGTGGCGGTACGTGGCCCTGGAGGGCGAGGATGGCGGTGGACAGGGCAAGGGGCTCTATTGGGGCCCTGCACTGACCACTCTGACCCCTGACAGGAACGAGAAAAGGCTCATGAGGGGGCCCGGCCTATGCGAGCTATCTTCCTGGCGGATGGCAAGGTGTTCACCACAGGCTTCAGCCGCATGAGCGAGCGGCAGCTGGCCCTCTGGGACCCGGTGAGTGGCCGTGGCCAGCCTGAGGGGCAGGCTCCAGACTTAGTCTCCACCCTGGGTAAGGAGGGTAGGGGTCACCCTGGAGAGACATGTGATTCCCAGGTTCTCAGCCTGGCAACTGAGGCTCTCAGGACCCAGAGTCTCACCAACGTCTCCTCTCCGTGCCCCCTGCTCTCCAGCCTGCCCCACTGCCTCCAGCTACCTCCAAGTCTTTGCCCACATTGTTCTTGCCAACTGAAAGGCCCTTTTCTCCTTTGTTTGCCTATTCCCACCCAGCTGCCCTTCGAGGCGCAGTGCAGAGGCCCCCTCCTCCAGGAAGCCTCCCAGCCCTTTCCTTGAAGTTCTTTGTCCACAGCCCTCCACTTCTGTATTGTGACCTTCAGGAGCTGACACAGGCTCGTGCTGCCTGACACCCCAGCTTCCGTGTGGTGGGGACTGTCAGCACGTGCTCAGTGGCCTACGAGTAGTCTAAGCCTGGAATAGGCTGGGAAAGTGGGACTCTGGGAGCTGAGGGGAAGCCAGGAGGGCCTGGCGGGGCGCACCGTGTGGGCAAAGGCTTAGAGGCGGGAAAGAACCCACCAGCTTGGTAGCGGCAACGCTGGCTGGCATGTGAGGCTGGCTGGGGCAGCCCTGAGAGAGGGTTGGGACAGAGGGAAGAAGGAGGCTCTGGCCTGGCCTGACTGCTCCCTTCCCCGTGTGCCAGGAAAACCTCGAGGAACCCATGGCCCTGCAGGAGCTGGACTCGAGCAACGGGGCCCTGCTGCCCTTTTACGACCCTGACACCAGTGTGGTCTACGTCTGCGGCAAGGTGAGGCTGGGCAGGGCCGGTGGGGCAGAGAAGAGGGCTGTCTGAGCGCTGAAACCTGCTCCCTCCCGCCCCACAGGGTGACTCCAGCATCCGGTACTTTGAGATCACAGATGAGCCTCCCTATATCCACTTCCTGAACACATTCACCAGCAAAGAGCCCCAGAGGGGCATGGGCATCATGCCCAAGAGGGGCCTGGAGGTCAGCAAGTGTGAGATAGCCAGGTGAGAGGGCCACCCAGGCAGCTGGCTGTGGGAGGAGTGGCCTCGGGGCCCGGGCCGGGGCCAGGCAGTGGCATCCAGGGTGAGAGGTCAGATTGTAGAAGGCCCTGGGGTCAGGAGTCAGTATGGGAGGGGCAGGAGCGAGGACTGGAAGTGGAAAGTAGAGGGGGCGGGAAAGCAGGTGGGGGGAGGTTCCACCCACGGCTCCTCCCTTCCCTCCCTTTCCCAGGTTCTACAAACTGCACGAGCGCAAGTGTGAGCCCATTGTCATGACTGTGCCAAGAAAGGTGAGGCCACCCAGTTCCCCTGTCCATCCAGGCAAGTCAGGGGTGACCAGGGTGAGGCCTATGAATGGGACATGGCCAAGTATGGGTGCGGTCTGTGGACTGGACAAACGCCAGCATGTCCCCAGGTGTTGGGCTGTACTGGGCAGGGGGCAAGCTGGGGTAAGACACAGTGTGAGCTGAGGCCCTACCCTGAATGAGCCACAGGAGACAGAGCTACGGAGGTGCCCCTGTAGGAGGGCGGACGGACAGCACGGCTAGGGCAGGGCCCTCCAGTGATGGGCAGTAGGCCAGGTGAAGGGCACAGAGGTGGGAATGGAGAGAGGGACAGGGAGTCTGGCTGTAGTGGAGGCCCCCATGAGGAGATCAGGCCACATGTGGCTGCCTCAGATGCCCAGCCAAGAGGCTTGGACTTGCTTAGTTCTTTTCTAGCCAGCGTTTGCTGAGTGCACCATTCGTTGTGCCAGGCACGTCCAGGGAGCCAAGCTGTGAACAAGGCTGGCAGGGCCGTCCCAGGCATTCAGTCCATGGGCACAGCTGTGGCGCCCAGAATCCCACCAAGCCCCATAGCTGGCCCTGCTTAGGAAGGTTGGAGAAGGCTTTAGAGGGAGCTGTTGGTAGTGTCCAGAGGGGAAGTGAAGAGACAGATTTGGGCTTAGAAAGGTGACTCGGAGCCAGGCTATTAGAGGATGGGTTGACAGGGTGCAGGCCTGGAGGCCAGGAGAGTGATGAGGCAGCCACCTAGGGTCCAGACGAGGACCCTGATGGTGGGCCCCCAGCTGATCCGGACCCTCCCCCGCAGTCGGACCTCTTCCAGGACGATCTGTACCCCGACACGGCTGGGCCTGAGGCAGCCCTGGAGGCGGAGGAGTGGGTGAGCGGGCGCGACGCCGACCCCATCCTCATCTCCCTGCGGGAGGCCTATGTGCCCAGCAAACAGCGGGACCTGAAGGTCAGCCGGCGCAACGTGTTATCTGACAGCCGGCCGGCTGTGGCCCCTGGCTCCTCTCGGCCCGGGGCCTCCACGCCCGCTGCCTCCACCAATACAACCAGCGCCAGCTGCAGCCTCTCCGGAGCGGTGGTACGTGCCCTGTAGTCTGGGGTGGTGTTGGGAAGCCCCAGTGTGCTGTGTGTGCCCGAACCATTTGGTGCCTCTCTCTGGGCCTCAGGCCCTTGCCTGGTAGTCGATTTGGGGAGGGCTGCAGCTCCATGACCCGGACCACCCCCCATGTCCCTGCAGGAAGCTGGAAAGCTGGAGGAGGTGATGCAGGAGCTGCGGACACTAAGAGCGCTGGTCAAGGAGCAAGGGGAGCGCATTGGCCGCCTGGAGGAGCAGCTGGGCCGCATGGAGAATGGGGACGCATAGGCAGGACCACAGACCCAATGAATGCCACTCTGCCCCCACCTCCTCCTCTACCCCCTTCTCACTCAGCCTCTGCTGGCAGGTCACACCACCCCCTGCTGAGGGCCCCTGGGGCAGGTTCAGGGGCCAGTCCATACCCTGACCCGTCCTGTAGGCCAGGCTGGAGCCACCTGGCTTTTGTCATTGATACTGTGGAGGATTTTTGTACCAAGGCAAGCTTATACTCCGAGGGACCATCTCCCCACCCCCACCCCCACCCCCAGCTCCCTCCCCGGAGGAGTGGGAGGAATGGGCTCTATATTTTCATCCAAATAAAATTCGCTTTCTAAAAGCCAGGTTTGCCATTCTGCTGCAAGGGTGGGGCTGGGGAAGGAAGTCTGGAAACAGGGACAGATGAAGCCTGCAGGGATCACAGATGTAAGAAAGGTCTGGGGGCCACGAGCATTCCCCAGCCAGTGTCGCCGAATTTTGCCAGGTAGGGAAACTGAGGCAAGAGACATGGAAACCTCTAGGCCCATGTCCTGCTTTGAGTTGGGTGCCCAGTTCCTCTTCTTGGAAGCCTGGTCACAGGCCCCATAATCCCAGCCTTGCCCAGTGAGAGACCTATGAGGATCTGGTGTGGGTCAGAGTGGTTCCCAGGGGCCCAAGGTCCCTCAGGGGCCTGTGACAGGGAGGGATGGGTGGGGTATCGGAGGCAGGAAACGGAAGCTCAAGTAACCCCTAGCTGCTCTTGAGCGCCAGAGCTCACTTCTCACTCCACACACCCAGTGCTGAGAGGCCCGCGGACTGATGGTGAGTGATGGAGCCCACTGGGTCCTTGGAGTGGGGGTGACAGGAAGTCAGGGCTGAAATGTCTGGGCCTGGGAGCTAAGGAAGGATTCCCCTTCCTGGAGCCCAGGGCAGATGCATCCATTTGGGGCAGAGGCCAGAGAGCCGGGATGAGCATGGGGCAGAAGCTGGGCCTTTATCTCACCTCATCTCAGAGCTGGGCTGAGCTGGGACTCAGGATGTGGCCCCAGCACCCCACTCCAGGCTCAGTCCCCCTTCAAGACCCTGGATAGACCCTCACCTGCTCTGCTCCTAAGCTGGGACCCAGGCACAGCCCCTACTGGCAGGCCTGGAGCCTGGGCAGACAGCCTGTGAGGGGAGTCTTGCTTGTACCTTCGCACCCCTTCCCCCTTCTCCCCACACCCCCACATACCTTGTTCCAACCGCAGGCTTCCTCTGGCAGCTGCACCCGCCTCCCCCAGCCCGAGGCCCCCAGGGACATAGACTTGAACTGAACGGAAACGCTGCAGCTGGGGCTGTGGTGGGGCAGTCCCGAGGGGCTGAGAGGAAGAGGAGTGTCAAGGACCCCCTTCCTGGGACCTGGCCAAGTGGACGGATGGTCAACACTTGCCTTGGGGTTGGTTCCTCTATCCCAGGCCTCAGGAAGGCCCCAACACCAGCCTTGCAGGTCCCTCCCTCCCTCCCATTCCCCCACACACACAGTGGGTAGGTTCTTGACACCATCAACCAATATTTACTGAACACCTACTGTGTCCAGGAATTGTTTAGGTGCTTGAGCCAAAAAGATCCCTGTCTTCCTGCAGCTGATTCTGGTGGGGGAGTTAAGACAATAAACCTAATCACCAAGCAGTATCTCCCGGGCTAGGAGTGGGAGGAAAAGGAGAGCTGGGCTGGGCTGGGCCTCGGGGATAAGGTCAGGGAGGTGATCCAGGTCAGGTTAGACCTCTGAGCTACTGAGCGGAGGTCAGCAGGCACGCCATGGGGCAAGGGGAGGCCGGATGGAACGTTCCAGGCAGAGGGCCCCCACTGCTCAACCCGGCTTCTGAGGTGCCGCGGGAGGGAGGGAGGTGGCCAGATCTCAGGGCCAGGCCCTGAATGACTAAGTACTTGGGCCTTTCCGCTTGACTGTCCCCATTTGCCCCAAAGGCAACTGAGGTCCCAGTCACTCAGCCTGCCCACTGCCTGGCCCCCAGCCCAGGTGATGAGCCCCTACCTATCTCCCCACAGGACCTGCCCTGCGCCCTAGGGCTCGGGACACTGCTGGCCCTGCCAGGGGTCCTGGGCTCAGGTGGCAATGTCAAGGACGGTGTGAGCTCCAGCTGTGTCACTGTTATCCTGCTGTTGCTGCTGCTCCTACTGCTGGTCACTGGCCTGGTCCTGGCCTGGCGCCGCCTCAGCCGTGACTCAGGGGGCTACTACCACCCGGCCCGCCTGGGTGCCGCGCTATGGGGCCGCACCCGCCGCTTGCTCTGGGCCAGCCTGCTAGGCCGCTGGGTCCAGGCCCAGGCCCAGCCTGAGCTGGGGTCACCACGTGAGGATCCGGAGTGGCAGGAGGATGAGCAGGATGCAGAAGACTACTGCTTGGATGGTGGCCGGGAGGAGGCACAGCGGTGTAGCGCGCAGCCCAGCCTGCAGCAGGCCCCCGAGCCCAAGCAGGAAGCACGTGACCGTGATGGTGGTGCCGACGGAGGCCTGGGACTCAGCTCCCAGGGGCCAGAGGGCTCAGCTGGCAGTGCTGAGGCCCTACTGAGCGACCTGCATGCCTTTGCTGGCAGTGCGGCCTGGGACGACAGCTCGGGGGCAGCAGGGGGCCAGGGCCTCCATGTCACCGCACTGTAGGGGCCAGTCCTGGGGTGACTGTGCCTCTGCTTCCCCAGCTGCCATGACTGGACACAGCCTGCCCTGGACCCAATGTCACCCACACCTCCACAGAGAGAGCCTCAGACTGTCACTCGCACCCCCCAGTTGTCTCCAAGGCTGTGCATCCCCACACCCTCCAGGAAGGTCACTCACTCCCAGGGCATTGGGCAGCCATCTGAAATAAAACCCTCCCGGCCCTGCAGTTCTGTGGTTCTGTAATGACCCTTCTGTCCAAAAGCAGGAGACAACCTCGCCCACTTTTGCCCCCAGAAAGCCAAAGGAAGAGCCAGGTCAGTGCCATGATGCGATACTTTAATTGTGCAAGGGCACAGCTCAGCTGTGGGGGGACCTCCACCAGCAGCCGTGGCCGACAGCCCTTCATGCTCATGATTCAGGGGGATGGCCACTCCCAACAGAGACACACACTCTCGCACACACTCACTCCAGCCCCTCTAGACACCTGCCAGGTCTCTGGAACTGGCCCAGGGTCCCACTGTCCTCAGAGCCTGCAGGGAGGGGCCTCAACAGCTGTCCTCATCCCAACCCATCCTCCTAGTGCCCAGGGCGCCCACGGCCCCTCTTGGACTTCTTGGTCCCTGAGGGGGGTCGGATGGGGAGGGGAGCAGTGCTCGAGGGTGGTGGTGGTGGTGGCGGAGGTGGCAGGAGAGGAGGTAGAGGGGGCTCCATGGGCTCCGGTGGGCCAGGGCTGGGCCGGAAACCCTCAAAGGGTGAGAACTTCAGGGGGCTGCAGGGGAAACCAAGGCAGAGTCTTCGCCTACTGGCACCTGGCACCAGGGCAGGAAAGCGGACTTCCCCACCTGCCTGGGTGCACAGCTGTGAGGTCAAGCGCCCATCCGGGCAGCCCCTACCACAAAGGGTCCCCATGGTAGACGGGAAATGGAGGCTAATGCCAGCTAAGAGGCTCGGCCAGGGCAGCCCCAGGGTTGACTAGAGCTAGAGCTCTGCCCCAGCTACAGACCCCCCCTCTGCCCAGGTACCTGATGGGGGTCCGGGGGCTGCTGTTGAGGCGCCTAGGGGAGCGCAGCTTGGGCTGGAAGGAGAAGCCCTCTTTGATGCTGTCCAGGACGGAGGGTGCCACGTACGTGAAGCCCTGGGATAGAGGCAGGGCCGGGCGACATTCAGTATCCACCATGCCTTAGCCACAACCCCCGCCCATGTCCCCAGAACTCTCAGGCCCCCCAGACCTCACCAGGAAGGCTTGGTTGGCGCTCTCACTGAGGGCCATGTCATCTGGACTGTCCACTGGTGTCTGCCGCGTGAAGCGGGTGTCAAACTGGCTCACGTCCTCCTCTGACTGCTGTGGGCAGACCCGAGTGGGGAGGGGTTAGGGGATGGCCAAGACGGCGTCCTCCACCCACCACTGAGCCAGTGGGACCTCCACTCACCAGATAGGGCCTGAAAGGGGGGTCCACGCGGCGGGCCAGGAGGTCGTCCCAATTAATGTGCCGGAAAAAGGGGTGCCTCTGTGGGTACAGCGCCCCGAGCATGTCAACAGTTCACCCTCCTTGGCTCCCCCAGTAACTGCCCTACGGCCCACCCCGCCATGGTGGTCCCAGACCCACCTGTACATCAGCAGCGTCCCCTGGGCCTCCCCCAATCCGTTGGCTGGGATTCCGCTTCAGAAACTGCAGGACAAGGGCAGAGCGTGAGGGTGGGAAGAGAGGTACTGCTTGTGTGTCCCCCATGTTCCAGGGGCTGGCTAAGGTGAAGGGGAGAACAGGAAGAAGGCAGGGAGGAGGCTTCTGGAGCATGGTCTCCCCCTACTGACACCCTCGGGACTTCCAACACTCGGTCCAATGGCCCCTTCTCCACCAAGCCTCCACCGAGGCGTGTGGTTTCTGGCATCATCCCAGGCTGCCTTGTGAGGATCCGACTCCAAATCGGCATGGGCGCCCACCCTCCCGCTTTCTGCCCGACAGTGGCCTTGTTGATGGAACAGTGGCTAGCTCATCACAAACAGTTGGCAGATTAGGACTCAGATTAGGGAAGTGTCTGGGTCAGCAGCTGCTCTGCTTCAGAGCTAAGCCCCAAGCTCAATGTTTGGGACCCCAAAGTCCGTGCTCCTCCATCCCAAAGGCACACTGCACAGGCGGGGTGGCTCCGGCTCCCCACAGTCCAGAGGCACTGAGGAACCTGTGAAGGGCCTGGGAAAAGAGATGGGAGCTAGACCAGGGACAGCAGGGAATTCACCTTTTTGACAAGGTCTCGGGCATCGGGGGTGAGGTAGGGGGGCAGCACCAGCTTCCCTTTGATGATCTTGTCCATGGTTTTCTTCCGGTTCTCTGCAGTGAAGGGTGGCTGGAGGAGGCGGGGGGTGAGAGGAGCCTTGTGGGCCTCCCACCAGGCCCTGCCCCTGCCGAGAGAGGGCCTCCCCCTACCCCCACGCCCTGCCCTCCCCGGGAGGCTGGACTTGCCGATCCAGTGAGCATGTCGTACATCAAGGCCCCCAGGCTCCACCAGTCCACCGCCCGGTTGTGGCCGCTGCGCACCAGAATCTCGGGGGCCCTGGGAGCCGGGTGGGACTGTCAGTTGGGCCAGGCCCTTCCTGGCTGTCCTCCTGACCCCTGGGCCCAGCCGACTGCCCCTTACATGTACTCCACGGTACCACAGAAGGTGTGGGTGACGGTACCCTCATGAATTGACTCCTTGCAGAGTCCAAAGTCTGTCAGTTTGATGTGGCCTGAGGGAGAATGTTGGAGGGGATGATCAGAGCCCCGGGCCACCCCAGGGGGCTCCTCAGCCCTCCCCGCAGGTTCCGCCCCGGTAGACGCCGCTGCTTGGGCAGCGTGCACACATGCGCACCCTGGCTGCTGAGCATAATGTTCTCCGGTTTGAGGTCCCGGTAGATGATGCCTTGGGAGTGGAGATGGCCCAGGGCCAGTGTGATCTCTGCCAGGTAGAAGCTGCAGAGACAGGACAGGGTGAAGGCAAGGACAGGGGACCCAGGGCCTGGGTGGTCCCGGGAGCACCCCCCCAGGAGAGAGGGAGGAAGTAACACCCACCAAGCCGTGTCTTCCAGGAAGATGCCCTCTCGCTCCAGATGTGTGAAGAGCTCACCGCCTGCAACACAAACACGTCAGCAGCTGTGTGCTGGGAACAAGCTGCTTTGTTCTCCAAGTCTTGGTTTCTTCTTGGGGAGAGTGGGGCTCGTAATTCCCGCCCTACCTGCCTCACAGAGCTGCCGTGGGGTTTCAATTCAAATTCAGCAAACATCTACCGACGCCTACTCGGTGCCTGGCCCTGTGCTGGGTGAAGCTGGGAACACAGATGAAGAGACCCAGCCATTGCCCTCAGGGTGCTCAGTCTAATGGGAAGACAGACATGCACATAGCGGCTCTTATAGGCCAGACTGAGACAACAGCTCCGAGAGTTTAACCCAAAACATCTCACAGAAGAGACAAAGGAGGACAAAATTAATCCCAAAGTGAGGGGACGGAAAGTAGCAATGGGACTTAAAGGGCACGCTGAGATGGGGCCCAGGGGAGGCAGCGCTCAGGGCTCGTCTGGCACAGATGCGGGAGGTGGGAAAAGCAGGCCTGGGCCGCTCTATGGCGGACAGGAAGCCAGGCTTTAGTTACAGGGCCATGAATTCTGAGGTGGAGTGTTGGGAACGACACTGTGCTCTGAGACTGACGACCCCGGGAGGGAGTGGGGAGGATGGAGGACACAGCAGAGAATGACCCAACTGGATTTGGGACCTGACTGGATGCAGGACACAGGAGAGAGGAACAGGACATGAAGAGCAATGGAAATGGACAAAACAGCCCTCTAGACTTCTGTACAAACTCCCGCCATTCCCATCCACCCCCAATACAGGTGAGGGACACAATAAGGCGCTAGACGGATGTTTGCTGAATGAATGAATGAATGGACAGACAGACAAATGGATGGGTGTGGGGGTCCCCTAGCCATTCTACACACCACATCTTTCCAGGCTCCCCCCAGAGTCCCCAGTGCTGGTTCCTTGGCCCTGCCCACGCCCCTGGCTGGGCCCACGTTCATACCACTGAGGCACTCGAGGATGAGGTAGAGTTTGCCACCAGTCTGGAAGGCATAGGCCAGTTCCACAATGAAGGGGTGCTTCACTGACTCTAGAATGTTCCGCTCAGCCTGAGTGTGTGCCGTGTCCTTGGCGTTACGCACAATTTTGGCCTGGAAAGGCAGGAATCGGTTAGAAGGTAGGCCCTCAGTCCCTCAGCCATTATCCTTCAGCCACCCTCTACCACTATGAATTTCTCCATAACCCTGCTGCGATCAGCAGTCATTCTCTTCAGGGGCTGATTTCTCCTCTAGCACAGTGTTTCTCAACCTTGGCACTGCTGACATCTTGGGCAAATGATTCTTGGTTGTGGGGGGCGTCCAGTGCACAGCAGGATGTTTAGCAGCAGTCCTGGCCTCTACGCACTGGATGCCAGTAGCACCCCTCTCTAGTCGTGATTCAAAAATGTATGTGGACATTGCCAAATGTGCCCCGGGCAGCAAAGTTGCCCATGGTTGAGAATTACTGCAAAACTGTATAGAGTCATATGCTGCATAATGACATTTCAGTTAACAATACACCCCATATACGACGGTGGTCCCATAAGATTATAACGGAGCTGAAAATTCCTATCGCCTAGTGACAACATAAGGTCCTAGAGCAACATCCCTCACGCGTCTGTGGTGATGCTGGTGTAAACAAACCAACTGTGCTGCGAGTCGTGTAAAAGTGCAGCACATACAATTCTGTAGAGTACTTGATACTTGCTAATGATAACAAATGACTAAGTTACTGGCTTATATATAGACTATACTATACTTTTAATCTCTGTTAGTGTGTACTCTTGCTACTCACAAAAAGAAAAGTTTGCTACAAAGTTAGGCTGTTATACCCGCAGCAGCCTCATACTCTTCGTGTTTATTGTGTCTCTTGGTTGCATCAGTTTCTCTTGTTCCTGATTCAACCTTGTGTTGTTTTGTACAGCAACATGACATACAGGCTTGTGGACTGAGAGCAACAGGCTCTACAATACAGCCTAGGTGTACAGCAGGCTGTACCACCTAGATTTGTGTAAGTGCACTCTGCGATGTTCGCACAACGACAAAATCACCTAACAACGCATTTCTCAGAACATATGCCCTAGTGAAGCAGCACATGACTGTAATCATAATTGACAATAAGCCAGCAAATGCCCAAGACAGGGACCATCTCCTCCATCATGTTTGCTGCTGTCTTCCCAAAGCCTAGTGTAGTGTACTGAGAATGGCAGCCACTCAGTGAAGATTTCTTGGCTGAACGAATGACTCACCTTCCTCAGGACTTTCATGGCATATATTTTGCCCAAGTTGGCGCCCTGTACCTTCCGCACCTGGAACACCTGTAGGGCAGGGGAGACAGGATCAACTTCCCTCTCCACATCCCATTTTCAAAAAGCCACACCCAAGGGTGGGACAGTAAAGATTTCAAGTCTGATTCTGAGAGTATTTCCCCTTCCCCGCCCCTTATGTTTTCACCTCTGAGTCCTATCAAAGGATCTGCTGATTTAGGAGTCTAATTTGTTTTGAGAACCCTTTGCTACATCAAGACTGAGGCTGCGAGGCCAGTCAGGAAGGAGGTGGGGCCAGTACCTTGCCATAGCCCCCCTTGCCCAGCACGCGCAGCAGCTCAAAGCAGTGGGGCCCGATGCGCTCAGGGCCCAGGTTCACACTGGTCTCGGTCAGCTCTACCTCCTCATAGTGTCCCACAGGCCTGTGGACACAGGAAGTTAATGGGGGGAAGGCTCCATACTCCCCAGGCCCCCTTCCCCAGCCCATTCCCTCCTCCCACAACATGACCCTCACTCACTCCGGGCCAGCTGCCCTCAACTCGGCAAGGGGACACACGTCCTGTGAGAAACCGAGGGGTAAGAGGCAAGGGAGGTGCCAGGATCCCTCACCCCCAAGGTGGACTGCTTGGCCCAGGAGAGTAGGGGGGGTCAGGAATGGGAGCTGTTAGGCGATGGGCCAGGACTGGGGAGGACAGGCCGAGGGCAAAAAAGGGAGAATCAGGGGAAGGGCTAGGGTCCCGGAATACAGGTTGGGGTGAGGGTGAGGTCAGAGCTTACTAGGGGAGGGGATCTGAGAAAGATCGGGGTCTGTAGGAGGGGATCCCACTCCTCTCGGTGGGGGTAGCGGAGGCGATCTCATCGCCAGGGTGATGGGATCGGTTCCGGGATCGAGCCGCGCAAGGAGGACCACTCACCGCAGGGCTGAACTCTGGCTCGCCCTCGCCCTCGCTGCCTTCCTCCGTCTCCAGGTCTAGATCAAATACCGCCGCCATGGCGGCGCCGGCCCCCGGGGCCCCTCGGCTGGTACCTGGCCCCGCGCTGTGACTGACAGCCCGGGCCCAGGCCTCTACGTTAGCATTCCGCGACCGCGGCCGCGCGCGCGGATGACCCAAATCGCATCGCCCTCCCTCCTGCTGGGAGAAAATATGGCGTCCGTCGCAAGGCCTCTTGGGAAGTGTAGTTCCAGAGTGCCCGGGTGCCAAAACCTGCCGCCTTTGGCGAAGCCCTCCGTCTTCCCAGCACAGCTCCCGGGGAGCGGCACCGGACAGGGGCTGCCTGTGAGTCGCCCATCTTGGCCCTGGGGAGAGTTTGGGTTCGGATGGGGCAGAGTCGGAAGCGCTCACAGGTATGAGTGTAAATGCAGTTCCCAGCCCTGTTGAGTCGTGCGCTGTCAGGCTGACTGGGTGGCGAGAGGCAGGTGGCGTCTTCTCCTCTCTGTTCGTCCCTGAAAAGGAGGCGGCTGCATCAGGGTCTCTCTAATGTGCCTCCATGCTCGAGGACCCTGCAGGTCCGAGCATTTACTGGGTGACTGCTCCGTGCCCTGCTTACTTCCAGGCATTGTTGCCAGGTTCCTGCCAGAAGGCATTTGTGTCTCATTAATCCATCTGTAAATATGGGCTTGTGCTGGAGTTTGCTCCGTTGCCAATTTAAGCACATTTAGTAATCCGGCTACCTGGTACAGAATAGGCGCTTAATAAAACTTGGTTAAAAGAATGAATGAATGAACACACCGAACCTGGTCTGTGACTTTAGATTTGGACATGGATTCTTGTCAGATGGGGCTTTGTAGGGGTGAACTTGGGCCAGATCAGGCCCTGGATGAGTAGATATGAACTCAGATGGAGAGACCTCAGGTGTCTCCAGGCTGGAGGAAGATTATCTGGTTGGATGTGGCCCTCTGGTTGTAATTCCATCCTCAGGAAACCCTCAGGTTTGGGTCTTGGTGTGGGTGCCCCTGGCAGGCCCCCACCGAAGGTCAATCCAAAGGCCTGGCCAGTGTGGCGGTTATCCTTAGCTCCAGATGCTACACGTATCCCCTGGCCACCTCTCCCTCCTCCCTTCCCCACCCCCCATCTAGCTGAGCCTGAGAGGCGTTGTCCAAGTCACAAGAACCTATCCCAGACTCTGGACATTTCAGTAGTCCTTAAGGCTTTATTTGGAGAGGGATACTTGTGGAGCTGTCCACAGCTCCTGTGCTGCGCAAAGGCAGGAGCTCTTAAAGCAGCCTCCCCTGACTTAGGAAGGGAGTGTAGACTCTCCTCTGCCAATGCTAGTTAGGTGTGCCAGAGGCCAAAGCACCGAAGCTTGGTGGAGAAGATACATCATGCATGGGGGGTGGGGGGGTTCACATGTCTCCGGGCCACATATGAATGAGGGCAGGGAGGTAAGCAGGACCTAGAAGCTGAGTGAGCATGTAAGACTTAGTAAAAGCAGAAACCTGGACCTTACGTCTTGTCCCTCAACCCTCATTCCACTGTGATATGACTTTGAGGCAGTGGATTTCCCTCTTTGAGCCTGTTTCCTCATCTGTAGAATGGGGCAATTGTGTTTACCTGGAGGGGAGATGGTTACTCCTGACCCCAGGTTACCTGCTTCTACTGCTCAAGCCAAATGATGCAGGTGCGGCACTGCAAAAAGTTGTCACCAGGCTCTGGAACTATCCTGGAATTTGTTAAATGATGGGGTTTAGTCTCAGGTTTTCTTGGGATTTGTCCAAGGCCAGGGGCCTGCCAGGTTCTCTTTTCCCATAGATGGCAAGAAGAGAGAGACACTTGGAAGGGTGGGGAGGATGGGCTGGGTTTGGGCCCATTCCCACTTCCCTGGGGGTGGGGTGGGGGGGATGTGTGTGTTTATGTGCAGCTGTTGTTGTTTCTCCACTGCTAGAGTCTTGGGGCAGCTGTGGGCTGGACTGGGGCCTTTGGCAGGGCAAGAGGGCCCAACAGCCCCCTAGATACTTTCTTCTGTGGCCTTCAAGCCCAGGAGGCCTTGGTGTCAAAATGACCCTGCCACCCTGGAACAGACCTGAAGCTTTGGAGTGGGTTGGGCCAGGTTGGTTGGGGCAGGGCTATGGAAAGAGAGGCAGGGGGAGCATCGGGTAGCAGAAGGCACCACAGCCTCCCTCCAGCACTTTGCCCCTGCCCCCGGGCCCCAGTGCTATTTGAAGTGGGACAGGAAGTGGGCAACCGGGTAGTGGGGCCCATCGATGCCCAGGCCCTGGCAGAGGCCCAGCAAGCGGAGGCGGGCCTCTGCTAGGCTGGACCCAGTACAGGCCACACTGCAGTAGGGCTCCTCGTACTCGCTAGGCACCAGGGCCTCCTCTGAAGACATAAACAGATTGAAGCGCAGCAGGCCCCGGTCATGAAGAGCCTGCAGGGCCTCCTGGCTGGCAGTGGAATTCAGCACCTGCAGGTGCTGGGACACCAGGCACATGACACCTACCAGGTGGCCACGAGCCCGTGGGTGAGTGGGCAAGGCAGGCTGCAGGCCGCAGGCCACCATAGCAGCAGCAAGCAACAGGTCCACACCGTAGAGCTCCAGGATCCAGTCCCGCAGGTAGAAGCCACCCATGCGGGGATTGATCTCAATGAGCCGCGGCCCAGCCCTGGTCAGCTTGAGCTCCACATTGAAGACCCCATCCAGCAGCCCGCAGCCCAGGCAGCAGCGGAAGGCTGCCTGTACCAGCTGTGCCTCCTGCTCCGGTGCCAGCCCAGTGGGCATGCAGGCTGCCGTCTCAGTGAAACCAGGCAGACGTGTGGGTCCATTGTCGGAAACAAAGGCAGCCAGCAGTCGCCCGCCAAACAACACCAGGTCCACATCGTGCTCTGTGCCCTCAATGAACTCCATGAGGAGCATGGCATTGCCCCAGCCCAGCCCAATGCCGGGGTGGTCAGCCTCACCCTGCAGATCTCTGGCGATCCGGGAAAAGTGCTCATGGCATTGCGGTGCATCCTCCACCAGCCGCACACCCACCGCACCTGCCCCAAACTCCAGCTTCATGACACCTGGCAAGGGCACCAGGTGGACGGCCCTCTCCACGTCAGCCTCACTCTGCAGTGGGCAGCAAGGCACAGCATGGAGGGAGGGCGCGGGCCAGGGCGGGCCTTGGCGGCACAACAGGTGCAGCTGGGTGTGGCTCTTCTGTTTGGCCAGGCGCATGGCGGCCGGGGGGCTGCAGGGCAGACCCAGCTCCTGACAGAGCAAGGCTGTGAGCACCAGGCAGTCATCCCAGTAGGAGAAGCAGCCATCTAACTGCAGGCCACGTGCCCGCACCAGCTCTGCCAGCAACCGTGCATTTTCCTCATCCCTCCGGTGCTCTGTCACATCAAAGTGGATGAAGGTCTGCACCAGCTGGGATGCAAAGTGGTTGGGGTCTGACTCCACCAGGTGTAGCTGCAGAAACCACAGAAAGGCAACACACTCAAATCAGCCCATGCTGGCCGCTGCAGACATAGGACGGGGCCTAGAAGGTGGTCTTGGCCCTCAGGGGTTCAACAACACTAGATGCTTAAAACAATACTTGTTGATAACGGAATAAATGAAAGGTGCCGAAGTGGGACACCTAACCCAGCCTGGTGGAGAGGGAAGGCATCCTAGAAAAGGAGGAGATGCTTCATCTGGGAGCTGAATAAGAGCCAGCCAGGGGAAAGATGGCTGCAGGAGGAAGAGGGCAGAGCAGAGGGATGAGGCAGGCAGGCAGGCTCATTCTCAAAGGCAGCCTCATTCTGTCCAGGGCTTGTAGGGAAACCACCAGGATTGGGGTTTCGGGCAGGTGGTCTGGTGTCTGAGCATTATGCTCTTGGCCATCATTCACCCAATGTGTTCACACTGGGAGGTGCCCACAGCGGAACCCAGTGGGGGCCCACACCCCCAAAGCTCACTACCTGCTGGGGGAACAGAGACATAAGGCAGTTGGTAGCCAGGGCAGAGGCAGCCCCTGAAAAAGGTAGGGAAGGTGGCTGTCTGCACTGTAACATTTGGCAGCGTGAGGAGTGAAGAGACATTCCAGGGGGAGAATACAAGAGTGGGGAGCAAACAGGCATAGGGATGGCTGGAGGGCAGGGTTGCCAAGGGGGTGTTGTACTGTGGGAGAGTGGGGAGGAGGCCACTGTGGTAGACTGGGGCCAGGAAGAGCCTAGACATTTGGCATCCATTTTTTTCTTACTGTTCAATGGGGATAAGAATGTCTACTGTGCCTGCCTGGGTCCAGATTCTATAATGTGAGGTCACTGCTGTGAACTTAATTCGGGATCTGTAAGCTGCTCCCCAGCACCATCCTCGTGCCCTCAGAAATTCAACCTCAAAGGAGGGACCTGCCCTTTCTACAGGATA